>NC_141787.1:17462962-17567962 GCF_054643075.1 Acanthaster planci | reverse complement strand
CATTTTCTGCATTTAGGAGTGGTCTGCTTCTGGTGAAAATTTCTCAAAAATTCATTGGTCAACCCCCCGAAAATTGAAAGGAAAATGAAAGAGGACATGTGGAACATCATTTTTCTGTGCAGCCTGAGCACCTGTGAGAGTTCACAAAATATTTGTGAAGTATGGGGATTTATCACTGCTCTCTATGGGAATTTATTTGTAGTGGTGCACCCATAGAAGCACAGCCGATCGAATGGTCTAAGAACCAAACCTTCAAGTGCATACTAATGCTACACAGTGCTAGCTAGATGAAGACGCAAGAAAAGTAAGGGGTAGCAGCGTGGAGCAAAAAGTGCTACACCATAGACTTGTGCACAAACCCGGTGCTACACAGTGCCATGCCACACGGAAAAATGAAAAAGGAAGGGGCCAGGGCGTGTAGCAAAAAGTGCTACACCGTTGACTTGTGCACAAAACTGGCGCTACACAGTGCTACACATGAGTCAGACATGTCAGAGGAAAACGTGCGATAAAGTTTCGCGGGAGTTCTGATCGGTTCTAAGCGTACGCGGATATGTGGATATGCTTTCACAGCGTACCTGTGAACTTCCGCTCGTTAATGCGCATGCTCAGTTCTGCAGCAGTGTAGCGGTGCCACAAGGAAGACCGTGTGGATTCGGCCGTCTCATTTCTGGCTGCATATGGTGGGAGTTGTTCGCCACTGCGCGATTGTTTCACTGAGCGGTGAGAGTTCTTTTGCAGCGGCGCAGTAAAAGTTGCAAAGCACTTACAATACGCGCCCATAGCGCAAACTATTAGAGAAATATCGCCGTCTGGTGATGGCTAAGAAGATTGTACGGCCTCGTTGTTTTACTGTAAATGTAAAACTATGAGCACTGGGGCAATTTATTTTTCAATTTCCAGAGGTCGTTGTCTGGAGACTTTTTTAAAGGGAGAAAGAAAAAATAATATAAAATATAAAGAATCGGGGTAGGCAGTGCCATATGAACCTTAAAAATAACTTTGAATGATCTTAAATGCACTTTTGATCTTAAAATTTACCTCTTTTCTTCAGTCCACAAAAGTTTCGTTGCATTTAATGTGTGTGACTGGAAATACACTGAGTCACCAGATTGTGATGTAGTTGAGATTTACGGAAATGTGAGGTCAATTTCGGACGATATTTCTCTTCAGGTCAACCAACTTTTCAGTTTCTCTAATATGCTATTAAAATGTTTTAAAACAATTTCTGAGGTGATTTTTAAAGAAGTGAATGAAAGAAAATAATTACATGTTCTACAATAAAAATTTTAATAATTTTTTCTCGACTATTTTCCACGGATTCCAGACACGGTAATTTTCAGAGGTCAACTTTTAGGCTATATTAAAATAGACTTGGTGACCTCTTGTGATCATTCTCAAAAAGCACAAACATTGAAGCCTACCATCAAATCAGGAAACAACACTCACCGCGTAGCCAAACAACTTTCACTGCTTGGTGGAACAACCCTCGTCGAGCAGTGAAACCAAAGCACAAACACATAACACAGACGGACAGCTCCTATTCAAAACAAAAGCAGGGTATCATAGCCGAGACGGCAACCGGCTAAATCCAAGTGTGGGTAAATTCACCCCTCGCCATAGGGAATTTACACAGAGTTGAAGAAATTCCAGCAATGAAATGCTATGGAATCATTTTCTGATTGTGGAAAAATCCTTTTAGTGTTTACTTAATCTGGCCCATAGAGATTTGAAGAGATAGAAGTACAAGAGTTAAAAAGGAGCATCTTTTTAGGGCAGCTGGGATTAGACACAGGACCATCACTGTTTGGACCCAAGTAGAAAGACATGCCAATGACAGGTGGGGTTTGGGATTAAATGCAGGACCATCACTGTGTGGACCCATGTAGAAAGACACACCAATGACAGATGGGTTTGGGATTAAATGCAGGACCATCACCATGTGGACCCATGTAGAAAGACACACCAATGACAGGTGGGGTTTGGGATTAAATGCAGGACCATCACCACGTGGACCCATGTAGAAAGACACACCAATGACAGATGGGTTTGGGATTAAATGCAGGACCATCACTGTGTGGACCCATGTAGAAAGACACACCAATGACAGATGGGTTTAGGATTAAATGCAGGACCATCACTGTGTGGACCCATGTAGAAAGACACACCAATGACAGATGGGTTTGGGATTAAATGCAGGACCATCACTGTGTGGACCCATGTAGAAAGACACACCAATGACAGATGGGTTTAGGATTAAATGCAGGACCATCACCACGTGGACCCATGTAGAAAGACACACCACTGACAGATGGGTTTGGGATTAAATGCAGGACCATCACTGTGTGGACCCATGTAGAAAGACACACCAATGACAGATGGGTTTGGGATTAAATGCAGGACCATCACTGTGTGGACCCATGTAGAAAGACACACCAATGACAGATGGGTTTAGGATTAAATGCAGGACCATCACTGTGTGGACCCTGTATAAAGACACACCAATGACAGATGGGTTTGGGATTAAATGCAGGACCATCACTGTGTGGACCCATGTAGAAAGACACACCAATGACAGATGGGTTTGGGATTAAATGCAGGACCATCACTGTGTGGACCCTGTATAAAGACACACCAATGACAGATGGGTTTGGGATTAAATGCAGGACCATCACTGTGTGGACCCTGTATAAAGACACACCAATGACAGATGGGTTTGGGATTAAATGCAGGACCATCACCACGTGGACCCATGTAGAAAGACACACCAATGACAGATGGGTTTGGGATTAAATGCAGGACCATCACTGTGTGGACCCATGTAGAAAGACACACCAATGACAGATGGGTTTGGGATTAAATGCAGGACCATCACTGTGTGGACCCATGTAGAAAGACACACCAATGACAGATGGGTTTGGGATTAAATGCAGGACCATCACCATGTGGACCCATGTAGAAAGACACACCAATGACAGATGGGTTTGGGATTAAATGCAGGACCATCACCATGTGGACCCATGTAGAAAGACACACCAATGACAGATGGGTTTGGGATTAAATGCAGGACCATCACCATGTGGACCCATGTAGAAAGACACACCAATGACAGATGGGTTTGGGATTAAATGCAGGACCATCACTGTGTGGACCCTGTATAAAGACACGCAAATGGCAGATAGGTGTGGGATTAATTGCAGGACCATAGCTTTGTGGACCCAAAATACAAGCACATGTACACATAGAAGTAGAAAGGAGTTGGTATTTTAGAATCACTATCAGTGTCCAATTCCCTGAGCCAACATAAGAAACAAACCTATTCCGTAAATATAGTTACACCACAAGAGCATTCTCCATTGGTAAGTTGTGAAGCAAGTCGAGATGGGACCAAAGCCCTATTAAATATATAGTTACAACTAATTACCCACTCGTCGATGAGTCTAATAAAATTGCATTTTCAACTAGATGTATGTACATTAAATACTGATTTTTTTTTCATTTGCGACTGATTTGAAAACATTTATTGCGTACATAAATGCCAAATAAAAATTGAATCATAAATACATGTACATTTTAACAGCTGTAAATTGATACATGTATACATGTGAAACTAATATACAAAAAATATAAATATTAACAAAATGTTCACTTACATGACTAAAAAAACAATAAAACCCCACAGTTTCATCATCAGGAATGACTGGTAGTTAACAAATTTACAAGAAAAAGTAAAAATATGTTTGAGCTAACAATGCATACATGTATTACCCCTTACTGAGTTCTATAACAAACTTCCAAGGCACCTATAGGGAAGTAAACAAAACATTTACTGCACCTTAAAAAATCCAGAAATTGTTTTTAACATGAATGGGTATATTCAATGAGTACTTCCATCTTCTGCCTCCTAAGCTAACAGATAGTACATTAAACATAAATGTTTGTATGTTAAATGTGTGCATTTGCAGAAACAACTTTCTCCGAGATGTAGCACTGATAAAAGTTACAATGAAAAGATAAACATTAGTATTACCGTGATAAGGTGAAGCAGAACTTGTAGTAGGGTAATTCCAGAAATTAGAGGTCCATGAGTGTGACATTTTCTGTCCCTATTACATCTGACCTTTGTTATTTGCCATGGAAATATCGCCGGAATTTATTTCACACCATTACTATTTTTTTGGGTAGGTACATGTAATTTGCATTAGTACATCACTCTTGGAAATTGGAAAATGTGTTCTTAACTTACAAGATCATGTGTCAGATGTGACAGGAACACAAAAAATGGACCCCTAATTTCTGGAATAACCCAGAAATCAAGGCTGCGTATCAATCAATGCCATCTTATTAGTACAAAGATTAGGCAATTACAGTAATTACATGTATTTTACTTACAAAGATTTAGTGTTTCAAGCTAAAACAAAATTAATTTTTGTGAGTAGAATGAGATGGTATTGAAATCAGAATGTGACAACAGCAGAGAGTTTTATCACTAATTTGTCACTAATTTAAGCGCTATTGTAAGGTCTGACCAGAAATAATGGAGGAAACAACATCTTTTAACAGGTTTAAAGTGTTATTATAATGGCAAATTACGTTAAAACAACTTCGTATTACTGGTCATCAAAGAGTTATTAGAACTCTGATCCCTAACATTATTTTTGCCCATGCATCCCTACTACATTCTCCACCAATCAAATAAATATTTTCAAACAAAATCATATGAACGTACAGTGCATTGTTTTCAAAGTTTTCTATGAAATAACACTGATTTACATGTACCTGTGTTTACCAGCAAGTCCAATTTACACAGAACTGCTTCATTCTTACAAATGAAGCAACTGATCATTGTTTTTATTGTGTATGAGTAAGAAAATACCACATCTTACAGTCAGGTTGCATCTTCAGCTTGGCTAAACTAAGTTTTCTGATTTCAAATACTTCAGGAAGCTAAAATAAGTATGACAATGATGGAAATTGAAAAACTGAAACCTACAGTACACGTACATCATTTACATGTATCTATATGGTCAAAAATGAATTAATCCAAGGATGTTAGGCTCTCATAATTCTGGGCAAACCTGTAATCCATGAGAGCACTAAAGAATCTTTTCCAAGGTCTACGGTACTTCCTATTTGGCAACATAAGTACATACATGTACATGTATTTGTGTACTTCAATCAGGCACAAACCTCTGAGCTGGATAGAAAATTCCCTTCTCAAACACTGTTTCAAAATTAATAGGAAGTCAAATAACAAGTCATCTAATAAGTTTGGGGTAAGGTAATACCATTCAGTATAGAATGTTCATTTACAAAGTGTCATTGATAAGTATTTGAAAGACAATAACAAAACGTTGATAGATTTTTGTCACTGACAGCAAAAAAGTCAACATAGCAAACTTTCAATAAATTTAATTCCCTTCAGTTTATAACTCACATGTACATGTACACATATTTCAGTTATGTGAAACGTGCATTTTTGTTTGTCTCAGTACTAACATTCAAAACCTTACTACATGTCATTCTGCACTATTTTTCTCTCACTATTGTGATGTTTGTCGGTAAGTCTGTGTTATGCCAGGATTTTAATGAATGCTAAAACTTAGATGCAAACTTTTAGTTCTTGAATAATCAATGAAAAGTAGTATACTGTTTACGTGTTGATTTTACAGCCTACTTATTCACACCTAATACTTGCCGAACATTCTCATATACCACGTAACCAATACTTACAGCAGGGGCAACCTTCATGAAATTTGGCGCAATTCCACGATATAAACCACGGATTCCTTCTTGTCTGTAAATGTCACTGAACAGCCCAACCATTGAACTGCCTGTTGTCACTGTAAAAAGTGAAAAGAAATCAGAAAAAGATTATGTAACATCTGAACTGGGGCGAAATTCGAAGAAACTGAAAAATCTGGGGAAAAAAATTTCCTTAAGTCAGCTGACAGCAGATACATGTACATGCAGTAAACTCAGAAGCCAAAAAATGTTAACACAAGTTAACTTATTAGTAAGCAAACCAGTCAACTGTTAAGGAAACCAAATAGTCGGTAAGCTAGTCAACAATTTTTAAATTGACTCGACAGTCAGCAAACCGGTCTAGTTCATGTTGCAGCCAAGAGCAACCAGCCAACATCTTTGGTGTTTGCTATAAAGAGATGAAATGAAATGGGTACTTACATTGTGCTTGAAGTCTTGTCCTTACCAGGGCAAGGGGATAGCTTGCTATCTGGCCACATGTACTTGAGAAGGTACCACAAGCTAACAGCACCAAAGTAGGTGGTGCAGAAGACTCTTGGTGGCGCTTCAACCAGCGGTTTTTCACAGTCTGTTAAATATCAGCAAAAGGATAACAATGTTGCGTATCTAATTTTAGTTATAAACAGATTCAGTACAGGCAATTTACAATAGTGTGCCTCCAAGAGTTTGCAACGCATTGGCCAAATACAACGCGCGAAATATGTCGACCATTTCCAAATGGGTTGACAGATTTCACGCACTGTGATTGGCTATTATGAAATGCCCATATTGTAAGTCCAAAATATTAAACTAAAATAATTTTACCCAACATGTTCAATACTGGATAAGGGCAGATGCCTCTATTAGGCCAACTAAGGTACATGTACATTAACAATGGCAGGCCCCTAGCCATCTTTAAAAGAACAAGTTTCACACCATTCTGTTGCTTTGATTACCGAATTATATGTAAATTAATACCTTTTGGATAAATACACTTTGCACGGCTTAAACAATTCAAGTCACATTAAGATACAGCATTCTGCCATGCTTCCTACTACTGGTCACACATTTATAAAAGTTTTCCTTTATCAAGCATTTTTTCTTTCAATTCAAAAGTGGTTTTCAGTAGACGGTTACTCATCTGAGTGGATTGACCATGGTGGCAAGAAAAGTACTGTACATACACTGTATATAGGTAACACAAATTTTATCATTGACTAAAATGATTTACATGTAAATCTTGTCTCACCTCATAGACTGCAAGATCAATGCCAGCATACGGGATGATACCAAGAATGTTTGGTAGGTAGCCCTTGTAGAAACACCTCAATCCTTCATTTCTATACACCTTCAGTGCACAGTCTAAAATACCTTTGTACTGACCAGTTTTCCTGATAGCTAATCGTGTCTTCAGTACCTGTTACACAACAAATAACGGACAGGAAACATGTACAATACTGTGTAGAAAACAATTTCAAAGAATGCACAATGGGTACAAGATACAATGAAGGTACATGTACATGTATGTAAGTTTTAACATTCAGCAACACAAAGCATTCATGATTAATTAAACAAATGAAAGGAGATAAGAAAATAAAACAAAATGCGAAAGGAAACACTTTCCATGAATTAGAAAACTTTAAAGTGGGGAATAAACTGCATGTATTTACTTCCATGGGATAGATCACTGTCTGCGAGAAGACACCAGCCATAGAACCTGCCATAAAACGATGGTGCATCCGTAACTCTCTACCTTCAATTCCAAGCAACTTCTTCAACTAAAATGAAGTAATATAGTAAACAAGTGAAACTTACTTATGTACATGTAAGTTACAATAATTGATTCAGAGTCAAATTCAACAGTCAAGCCTTTCCTGATCTAAGAAGCCATCCATAGTAAGAGCCACTTAATAACAGTGTCCAGGCCTCTGGCAAGTTTAAACATAAAACAGCCACTTTTTAACAATGATAATACCGAGCACTGAAATAATCATTTCCTTCTATTTCAGTGTATGTATGCCAAGCAGGGGTCAAGAAAAGGGTTCTTTGTGTGAAAATGCAAAAACAAGAAACAGAGGAAAAAGATGAAACCTTCATGGAAATAGTCACCACAGCTACAATATTCAACCATGTGAACTTGCAGTGTTCTGTTCTCATAAATGTACATATACACGTAGGTAGAGTTTATTAAACATATTAAACGCACATATATGCAGTTAATAATAAAATAAATAGGCAGAAATATGTACCAGGTGCTTACTTACATGCTCATAGGCAAAAAACTTCAGGGCTGTTTCTGGTGCAATCTTAAGTACATTAATGCCATTGCCTCTCCACATTGACATTAAACCTCCCTCTCGATACATGTGTTGAAACCCAGACGTGATGCTAAGATTCTGCTTCTTAGATCCAATGACCTAAGGTTGACAATCACCAATGGTTGACATTAAAATCAATTACAAGAATTTGAATGGCTTCTCTGCCTCTTGCTCCAGCACATCTTTCAATACATTTAAGCAAATGCATGTACTGTACATGTAAACAATTTCTGTCAGAGAACAAGTGCTAACGAAATATAGAGTGAATTTGAAAAATAGCAATCATTTTTATAACAGCTAAATTAAACTGGGCAGTAAGATGGGGTAAGGGCTAAGAACTGAACTTTGAAGGGGCATTCTCACGTACCAGTATTTCATAGAGAAACTACTGACAGGCCAACACAAACAAACACAAAATAAGTCCAATTTTCTATTGTTCAATTTTGTATCAAACAAAAACCTGACACATGTACAAGTAATTTGAAAAAAAAAATTTAACCACACTCACTGCAACCAAGAAGACACCGTCCATATACATGTACAGTACATGGTAATGTGCGGAAATCAAGCATACCTGGAAGATGACTTTTAGTCTGTCTAATGGTGCAGTAACGGTCCTCGAGACAGCTCCTGCTGCTCCTCCAGCAAGGAGAATACGCCACCATCTACCAGTCTCCTTTTCATCTTCACTGAATTCATCAGGTATAGAGAGGGTCTCACCAATATCTATGAACTAATAAAAAGTACATTAGAAATTCAAAACAATAACAAAAACTTCAAATCTTGACACTTGTAGAATACATGTAAGTTTCAATTTCAAATACAACACGTACATGTAAAGCTCATTAAGCCCAAACTTCCTGAATCTTCTGAAATATTTCTTTAAAAAGTAGAGGGTTTTGAAGGACTGAGGCTGCACTATCGCAAAACAGGATGACTAATTTCAAAGGTATATTGTTATGGTTGTTACTGCTAAGCCATGCATAAGTAAATTAAAGGCCAAGTTATGCATGAAATCGCATAAATCGTTCCAGGATACCATTTACATGTACACTACATGTACTTCAACAAAATGAAAGTACATGTAACTGTCAAGTATTTTGAAGAATTGAGGCATTGGTCACCCATCCAAGGAACACCACGAAGAAATAAAGGAGAAATTGAAAGAATTTTGGCTGTATCCAATTTTTACAGGGTGTACTGGTAGTTGGAGGATTTTGCAGGACTTAAGCTTGCATCCTAGCAGTGTTATAGCCAGCCATATTGTAGTGCAGGACTTTTTATGGTAGTAATGGCAATCGGAGGGAGCAACGTGACCAGAGACTTGAGGTTCATGGTTGGAGTTCCAGGGGCCCGCTTAAGGGTACTCCATATGTAGATCACTTTTTCTTTCCAAACAGATTAGTTCAAATTTTATTAATTTTTCCAGGTAAAAAAAAAAAATTTTTTCATAATCACTGATGTTTTTTCTGGGATTTTTAAGTTATAAATATTTTTGTGCCAGTCGCTGGACTATTTCGTTAACTTTAGTACCCAGACAGTAGAATGCTGTGAGTGGATATCGCTGACCGGTGCCGACCAGCGTAGCTACATGTATAACACTGCATTCTAACAAAATTTCCTAATTCATAATTACATTAAATTAACGGAAACTTAAAAATTTTGACACTGATTCAAAAAAAGAGAGCAACCTCCCTTCCAAAAGCAAAAGTGCATGTTCCTAAAAACAGACATTTGGTACTTACTGTTGCATGTTTCCAGTATGTGTAGATATCCCTGAGGTCTGAGCTTGGATGTAACAAAAGGTAATTTCTCCATTCGTTCCAATCAACTTTGAGGGAACCATCCTTATCCATACTGTAATGAAACAAAGACTCATCCGAGCAATTCAATGACATATAGGACACAGATGCCAAAAATTCAGAATGATATTGGTTTAAACACCTTATATTTACGAATACAGAGTTAAAGCTTTAAGAATCAACAAAAATTTTTTATGAAGGCGGCCATTTTTATTTTCAAAATGACCGCCAAAGTATACTAATAACTTGAGGGTAAAAAAGAGTGCACTGACATTGACATATAACTTGCGTCCTGTATCTCCACTGTGCCATTGATTTAAAAGGTAATCTTTCATGTGAACGGAGTTACCAGAGAAACACTTTACCAAATGACAAGAAAAAACGTTGGTTTCATTGATGAATTTTACAAAAAAATTGATAAGTTTTACCGCAATGGATGTAACATCAGTTACCAAAAACATGTTTTTTTTCATTCCATAAAGAAGGTGTTCTGTATGGTGTAACTTGGGACTTCTAATCTATGACCAAATGTCTTCCTCTCTATACATGTACCAGGAATTGGGACACTCAACTACCACTGAGCCAAAACGGACGCTTAAAAATGTGTAACGTCAGTTACCGAGATGTTACACTGTAGACACCATTATGTAACATCAGTTACCATGATATAACATCAGTTACCAAGAAAAAAATGATAAACTAGCCCCATTGATTCACCTGAGGGTTGAAGGGCCAGTAAATACACGTAGGTCCAATATTGCCTATGCGGACCAAATCACGATTTGTAGGCTTCAAATTCTCTGCTACATGTATTAGAGCATTTTGTGGCCCATGGACTTAGTGGTTCAAGAACCTTTGGATGGAGTCTAGGAGCAGGACTACCAGCTTGTATTTCTGAAAGCATCAGACCAAAAAGGGCCCTCCAAATTGCTCTGTTTTGCTATGGAGCGTAGGTATCAATTTTCAAAATGGTGATGGGCCTCATGACTGGTTTGAGGGGTGATTTTCTCTTGAGAGCAATATCTTCAAAAGTCGTCAGTTAAGCCACTGAAAATTGAAAGGAAAATGAATGATGAAGAAGTGAGCTTTAATTTGATATGGCTGTAAAGTTGATGCTTCGTTCCAGTTATATGACCATCAGATGGGGAAACGTACCATAATCTGTTTGCCTGAATCAAGGAAGTGTAAGCTGAATGAAGGTGAACACTGCAGAGATGGTAATGGCTTCAAAAATCACTTCCTGATTAGAGATGCTATTATGACCAGTGATGAAAACTACCACTACTAAGAGTTGTCATGCACAAGGACCTTTAGCTCAGTACACTGCCCAGTAAAACCCAGTATTAAAATTCGAGGTTCTACAGAACAATAAAGCAATAGTTTTGGAACCAATGACATTGCTGTGGTTGTATGATAACCAACTTCAGAGTATGCTTAAGGTTTTAAAATCTGGACTTACATGTAATGATTGCTTTCAATAAATACATGTACATGTAGCAGTGTTTCTAATTTTTAATAACCTTGGTCATGTTTTTCAGAGAAATGAATACACAGATGTACATGTACTCTTCTGTTTGTAGTTTAAGAATCAGTCACTGTTTTGTTTATAACAATGTTTTCATTAATCCTAAGAGTCCCAAATCCACCAATTTCAATACGATTTTACATACACCATAGGGGGTTAGGGTTAAAAAAAAGAAAATGGACTAATGTTTTCCTTTCATTTATGTACATGTACATGTCTCTGTACTTGATGAACCAAGGTATGATTCCATATCAAACAAATCATTCTAACAAGTCAGGGACATGAGATAATTCTCAATTTTAATTTTGCATTTGTGCGTTTGCGGCGAATGTAAGCGCAACGTCAGTTACATGTACATGTATGTTACGTCAGTTACTGTCATATCTTCACTAAAGTTTTCACAGCATAAAAGGGAAACATTTAACTAACTTATTTTTTTGCACCTCCGTACCTCAAACATATCATTCTAGCAAATCAGGGACATGAGATACTTCAATTTGATACTACACGATAATTTTCCATGTCCTTTTTGTGTAACGTCAGTTCCATACACACTTTTGCTTGCTGTTCAATGAAAAATGCAGATTGGGTGAAAAGCTTCCCACTTATTTCTACACTCTCCTTAACTCATATACATGTAACCATGGTAACTGTACTAAATACACACCCCCCCATATTTCTATTTACATAATTACAATACAAACAGTGTTGTTGAAATTATGCCTTGTGATGTCAGTTACTGTGGAATGCCCCATCCTTACTTCCAACTTGATAATTAACAATTAATGACTTACATGTGATAAGATAATGTCAACAAATACTGCATGAGAGGGCTGCTACAGGTACAGGTACATGTAGCTACATGTAATCTTTCCTCATCCATGTCATCACATTTAAAGCTGAAATCTTAGGGTTTTCATTTTTGCCTGAAAGTGAGAGGTGCATGTACATGTACCACGTTTGCAAACCTACTGCATGTACTGTACATGTACCAGTAATTACCACTGTCTTCTTACTGTAAAATTTATGAAATTAATTGGGAGTAGGTAACAGGAAGAGTTAATCTGCAGAAACAAACTGACCGTATTAAGAAAGATAGAATTCAAAACATTATTACAAACTTTTTCACAAGAACAGAGTTCACAGATTCATTTTTGGTACTGTCACTAACTGTCATAACGACCCATAACTTTTCAATGAAACTCTCAAGTTTCAACTCTGGTTTACATTAAAAAGGATGGAATGCTAAACCTAAAAATAAATTCCAACAATCACACTAATTGTATGCTTTCCCCTCCATGCTAGAAAACATATATGAAAAGTATCAAAAAGCCATATATAAAAAGGTGCGTACATGTACTACACAGTAAAACCAACATTTCTAGATGGACTGTAACCATGGTAACCAAATTTACAGGGCTTAAACAAAAGAGAATCATGCAAAATGACTGACATTGGAAACTTGAAATTCATTAAGGTGAAGTACAAAAATGAACACTGCATTTTAACAATCTTTGCTACTTAGAGTAACTGTCAACAAATAAACACTGTACTTGTACATGGACATGAACTTGTGGCTGGAATAGTGTCTGACTGAAATTACAGTACCATTCAAGAAAGTTAGAGGGTCTCATGTTTCAATCCCACCGGTACAGTTTGTAGCAAAATCTTTCTCAAAGGACAAAATGTGCCAACTAAGCAAAGTGGACAAAATGGTTGATCACTTGCATGAATAGACCTAAAACATAATGACGTAGTGCAATGTTTACGGCAGTGCACTGTGGGTGACAGTGGAGACTGTCAAAGATGGCGGACACGATCATCAGTCATGCGAGCCTCCATGCAACTTCAAACGGAGCAAACTTGCGGTCTCGCAGAAGCTTGAAAAAATGCAGGGCATTCGTCATGTGCTTGATACACACAAAAGGTACACACAGGTTAACATGCACCATTTCTGAAAATATAAATGTACTGTAGGCCTTCTCAATCTCAAGATCTTTTTGACAACTTTCCATGCGCACAATGTTCCAGCACTAGAGCACGACTGTCATCCCCACCTTTCACCGACAATGCACCACAGTACGTAAATAGTGCATTACGTAATTATGTTGTAGGCCTAGACAGGTACATCGTGTTAAAACTGTGTGCATGCAGTTAAATTAAACAACAGAAAAAAATACATGTACATGTATTACATGAATGTTCCAACAGAAATAAACCTGTAATTAATGAATGCAGATGCTATTAGGCCAAACAAAAAAAATAGCTGTTTCCGGTTACCCCACCCAACCTAGAGAATCACACGAAACCAGGGTTGTCACCAGCCGGGTAATATGTTGGAGAAGCGCAGCGAGAGGAGCTCTTGCGGGTCACGGCCAGGGGTCGAGGGGTCCATTCAAGGGCCCCTGGGGGGCTCCAGGGGCAATGCCCAGGCAGGGCACAGGGTAGCCTTTGATCAAGGCGCCCGCGGCAAAATGGATAGTCGCTCAAGAGCAAGGAGCTGGAGGAGACTAGTTTAAGCACCAAACCAATGCACAAAGAAAGACTACACGACGAACAGCACGCATGCCCCGTACACCTTTGGAGTTCTGCCCCACGTACATGTACATGTAGTTTATGTTTTTCTTTACATTTGCTACCATTTCGGTAGCAGATACGATATATGCGTATGCATCTGTCTCCATCAATCAAAACGATCGCCTCTATTGTGCATGTAATAAATTATTCATCATTACAATGGCACGCGTATTCAACATGGCGTCCTTTCCGGCAGTGTCGTAAGCTCTAGATGACAATCTCTTCCAGAATTGCCTCAAATATGCAGCACCGAAGCTTGGGATATCGATCGACAAATTGAAACCACAGCAAATGTTGGCCGTGAAGGCTGTTCTGGGTGGTCAACATGAATGCATCATGTGTGTGTATGTACATATATGTACACATACCATTACATGTACGCGCACACTACAGGGAATAATGCATGCGAAGCCAGCCTCACGTGTTGGGATATGCGGTACATTGTATTGTTTTAATTTTTTTTTACATGAGATGAACGGCTCTTGTGTGTTTGTACATGTATTTCAACAACCCACTGCTTTACATGTACATGTACTACTCAATCACAGTGCTGATATGTAATATTGAATGAACATGAACAGTATTCATCTGACACTGACTTACATGTAGTACCTGTTACAAATATACGCCCCCCCCCAAAAAAAAGGACCATCATCCGATCCAAATTTGTTTGGCCTATGAAAATTTAGGGTAAAAAAGAAATTTTTTTATCCAACAAACCACCCTAATTTATTTTTCAGTGTAATAGGAAACACACCTAATTTTTTGTTTGGCCTTATATAAATGACGCTGAACATGCACATGCAATCATGCTAAGATCATTGACAAATTACGGATAAACAGCTTACATGTATTACATGCACTACACGTACTGAGATAAATGTTTCACATACATGTTTGTAATGGACAGCCAAAGTGAACATCTTACATGTATCTTTTGTCAGTGACTCAATCCCTTCTCTGCGGTAGGTAATGGATGTGTCAGCTGACAAGTCAATGTGTAGTGACCAGAACAGTAGCACCTAGTAATATCACACTTCCCAGGTCCATGTATATGTAACCATTTTAAACCCAACATAAAAATGTTAAATTGTGGCTACAGAAATTGTGTTTGGTTAACCAAAAGCATGCAAATGTCATGCACAAATTTTGCACATTATGTAGACTTTAATTCCAAAAAACACATAAAAACAGTTCACTGCCGTTTTAACAATCTGTTGACATTTGAACCCAAAATGTCAAACTTTCACTTACTAGCATACACATTCCACATCGTCTTCCAAATGTGTTGGCACTTCACAACCCTTGCAGCCTTTTAATCTGCAAGCAGATTTTTCAATTTAACTTTAAGGGTATCAGTAAAGTGGATGCTTTGAAATGTTGGTGAAATTGGTGAAAATACATGTATGTGTAGATGTATGCACATGTACTAGCAGCACATTATAACCACTACGATATGAGTAAATTCATCGTGTACAGCAATTTTATACTGTACCTGTACAGTACATTTTTCCAAGAAGACACATGGACATGTATCATGAGAAACTGAAAGAATCTGGGTACAATACATCAATAAAATTAAGCAAATATTAGCATCATAATAAAATAAAATTGCACACTACACATGTACATGTATAACAAAAAGTTTCTTTGCAACTTTATTTTTTTTTACATGCATGACATTTTGCAATGGTCAAGATTTCAGTTTCTTCTGGGCTTCAATGACAATGCATGATTTCATGTCAATTTTACATTTCATAATACAGTACATGAACTGGTGTGTACAGTACATGTACATGTGTTACTGTGGAAATTGACCACTGCACTTAGAACATATTCTGAAACACCAGCGTACATGGCATAATACTTTTATTATTGATAATGCACTGATAAGTGAGCTTCATTTTGCCTCAGGATGAATTGGTCCAATGGTTAAGCTACATGTACATACAATCATGGCATGTACACCCAGTATGTACATGTACATGGTAAGCACCGTTGATATCGTATTTTCGCCGATCCGATATATTACACGTACATGTATATCAATATTATCGATACATCAAATTGTATTCATTTTAATTTTCAAGGTATTGTAACAGATGTGAGTTGGTAGTAAATTGTTCTAAGGGTACACCCCTACACCGTAATGGTGTGATTCAATTCTCTGGCGACATGTTCTTGTGTCCTTATTGCGTGCGTTGCCTTCATGGCATGGGATACACGCTGCCATGCACAGTGATATCATCAGCACGTGGTGCTAGTCTACATGTACATGTAGGTTTGGTTAACAAATATTTCTCTGTTTTGGAGGATAAATTTTGTGATATTTTCAAGGCTAAGTGTACATGAATTATTAAGTGCACCACTGACATACATGTACATGTACGTGTAGGTGACTGAATTTTTTCTTCAAATGTCACCGTATAAGCCCCTGGAGTATAACATGTACATGTACCAGGCTACAGGAACATTTTGCACTCAGCGTGAGAACCAACATAAGCCATGGCTTATCAAAAATAACAGTAATGTGACAATGCACTTGTGTATTGTTAATAAAGTTTGTTCCTCAGTAGTGATATTTTTGATATATTTTTCAATATCAATGTTTTTGAAGTTTTTATATTTTGATATTTCTCCAAAACCTAATATTTTTGATATATCGATATTACCAAATAACTAACATCGGCGATATCAATATCAAACCATATCGATATCTCAACGGTGCTTAGTACATGTACATGTGTGTACACACAAACATGCACATGCTAGTATGCAAGTGTACAGTATATGTACTGTACGTACATGTACATGTACACGTACATGTATATGTATATACATGTATGTGTACATGTACCCACACTGTAGACCCACCTCTTCATGAGTCGATCTGCCTCGTCTTCACTCACAGAAACTCCAAGTTTTCTCAGTGATGCTAAGATCTCATGCACATCTAGGTGACCATCCTGGTTATGATCAATATGCTTGAATACTAATTTCAGCTGTTTTTCATGCTCAGTGACGTACTGCAGAAACTCAGCAAAGTCAACGTGTCCATCTTTATTCTGATCACTCTTTGACATAAATTTCTGGAAAGGAAATTAAACATGTAGAGAGAGATAACCATCATGATAAATTAAACTTAAACCAATGTACATGTATATGTACAGTATGCCTGCTCGACGTGGCTCAAAACTGTCAAACATGATTTGCAACTCTCAAGTTCAGTCTTAAGCTTGAACAAATGTGGGGATTTATTTGCCTCATAATTGGGTATGCGTAAAATAAAAGCAAAACTGTAATATAGAGCTCCTTGTTATGCCTCTCCTAGCTCAGAGGTGGAGCAGGGAGCACTCTACATACAACCGGTACATGAACATGTACATGTAGTTCTAAGGGTAGTGACTGGGGAAGAGCATTTTGCTCCAAAATGGTGCCACTTGGTCACAGAAATCCCAAGCAAGGGTGATTGCACAGGGGTTTGTATGAAAAGCTATCCAGAACTGTCACACTTGCATATATTTGTATGACAGGCCCTTACACATACATGTTCAGTGTACATGTACATGTATGAGACAAAATTAAGTGAAAGAAAAACTTGATAACTTTGTTGTTTCATTCAATTTTCAAAACTTCTTTGAACTCCTTCACATTCAAAAATTAACTTTTGCAGCGTACACATGTAGGCAGTCTTCAGTCCCTTCTAAGGATTTCTCACACTGGCACAGCTGTTTAATCACTTTAATGGGAGACATACAAGTACAAACAAAATTTTAAAATGCCTGCTATTCTGTGCAGCCCACAAGGAGCCAACAGCAAAGGTCTTGGCTAATGCTGGAGTAATAATAATAAACAAACACTTACATAAAGTGCCATCAATCTAGAAAACTAATCCGAGGCACTAGAAGAGACAGTAAAATCAGGTTGATGACACTTATGAAGTACCAATAAAAGAACACTTGAACAGAAAATATTCCAAGTTTGATTTAAATGTTTCAGTTGAGTACCTGATTATACGGCTTACATGCACATGTACTACATGTACATGTGCATCATACATACATGTACGGTACATGTACATACTGACATGACTGATGTCAAGTTAGTACAGTTACTTACCATATTTTTTGTTTGACATTCAATGTTGAACGAGTAACCAGTTTGATGTTCAATGTTGAAAAAGTAACAGTTTGACATTGGGCAGGATGCACATGCCTAACAAAGGAATATGTAACTTCACACACCCCATCATGTACATGTATGAACTCATGTACGACATGTTGCATTCATGTACACGTATAATGTCTGTACATGACGGCTCTCAAGGAGTAAGTCTGCAAAGCCCAAAGAGCTCCATGAGCAACACTGAATAGCCTGTATACATGTACATCTATACCTGACGCAATAAGATGACTTGAACAAATACCGGTATTTCATCATCTACTGGTCCGACTACAGTGTACGTACATGTAGGCCTTAGACTCTACAAATGAGCATGGTTGGCAACTGATCATCATGTTAATGATTTGGTGATAAGTCTGACATCATCTAATTGCCTTTTCTCTCCAATTCACAGTTGTGGAAGATCATTGCAAAACAAGGAATTAAAGCTACAGGATTGACTATGCTATGACTGTGGTCAGATAGTGTAACACAATCCGATTGCGCGTTAGGAGCCAGGTTGGCGTAGTGGTTCTTTCCATGCCTTCCATCTCTGTGGTCCAGATTCGATTTCCAGCTCAGTCCACACGTGGACTGGGTGTTCAGTCCCTACCTATTCTGTCATTTTCCATGGGTTTTACCCAGAATACGTTTGTGAGCTACAGTGCCAAAGGTGCTTTTATGGAATCCTTGGTGTCATTACCAGAAATACACTGTACATGTAAATAACATGAATAAGGGAAGAGTTCCATATACGGACACCAGTAACTATTCCCCCCAGTCATGACAGTGACCTATTAGTATTACCTTAACCACTTCGTGCCGGGGGCTCCGGTAACGGAGCCATAGGCCTTATATTTGGGGCCGGGGACTCCGAGATCGGAACTTTACTTTAAAAAAAAAGTTGCTGGGCGTTTCTTAAAAAAGTTTGGGGCTGTCAGTTAAAAAGTTTAGGCCATCATCGGCCGGTGAATTGTGACTTTTTTATAGCCGGGGTGACCGAACTTCTTTTATAGCCGGGGTGACCGAACTTATTTTATAGCCGGGGTGACCGAACTTATCAAAGCCTTGAATAAAAGTACGAGCTCCTGAGAGCTGCTGGGCCCTGCCAATCAATCCCTGTATTCTTTCAGCGCAGAGCGCTGCAATTAGCAAAGGTAATCCGTGTATTGTTTAGCAGAGCGCATTTGTTCGCGCGGCCGGGCGCTCGCAGGGGATTATCGCTGCACTGCACCGAAGACAAAGCGCGGGCTGTGCGGGCTCATTATGCACCTGCGCCCCATGAATGACCCGGCCAGGGTGCTGCTGACCCTTGCCACGTTGACTGACAGGGCACGGCCCTCGCTGCTTGAGAATAAAAACGCCTTGCAGTGTTCGCGTGTGTTCATATTGGGTATCGTGTTATTTAGAGTACAGACAACATGGCTGAAGTTATATCCGGAGAGTCCAGTTCTTCCAGCGAAAGCGAGTTTTATCTGAGTTCAGACGAAGTTTCTTCGTCTTTTTCATCACCGCCGTCACCTGCTCAAGTACAGTCAAGTACAGAAATTGACAGTGATGTACCCTTGGCGGTATATGCCAAGCGCAAGAGACAGTCCCGTACACAGACCGCCGCGTCGACCAGCAGCAGTGCCGCACCGTTCCAGTGGACAGATGAAGACAGTACACCGCTGAAGTACGGCTTCACCGGTAATGGTGGTGCCGTCGACCCCCGCCTGCATCGCAGCTCGACCTGCAGTGAAGCCTTTGAACTGTTTTTTGACGACGTTCTCTACAACAAGATAGTGCAAGAGAGCAACCGGTATGCCGTGCAGAGGCCCGCTACGACATCGGCGCACAGCGATCATGGACTGATCTGAACATTAGAGAACTGAAGGCCTTTCTGGGCCTTTGCATAATGACGGGCATTGCGAAGCACCCCACCCTTCATAGCTTCTGGTCCACCGACCCACTACTGAAGATGAGCCTATTCCCGTCCGTCATGCCCCGAGATCGCTTCCTTGCCATCCTGCAGTCCCTGCACTTCAACGATAACACCGCCATGCCAGATGACTGCACCGACCGCCTCTTCAAAGTGCGCCCAGTCGTCGACCATCTTGCTCAGAAGTTTGCCACTGTCTATGTTCCTCAACGGGACATTTCCGTCGACGACTCCCTGCTGAAGTTTTACGGGCGTCTCCGCTTCGCTACCTACAACCCCAAAAAGAGGGCCCGCTTCGGCATCAAGATGTACAAGTTGTGCCAGAGCACCGGGAGTGCCGCTGGGTACTGCTACAACTTCAAAATCTACACCGGCCAAAGTAGAGGAGACCTCCCAGCAACTACACAAGTGGTGATGGACCTGGTGAACGACCTAAGTGGTAAGGGCTACAACCTTGCCCTCGACCGGGCCTTCAGCAGTCCCGATTTGTTTCGACGACTTCACAACCAGAAGTTCAACGTCGTCGGCACCGTCATGGGGAACAGAAAAGGGATGCCGAAAGACCTGCAGTTCGTCAAGCTGAAGCGGGGCGAAACAGCGTCCCGGTCGGCCGACCTGGGTGTCAGCGGTTCTCTCCTGGCCATGGTGTGGCGAGACAAGCGCAACATCCGTATGCTCTCCACCAAGCATACGGCAGACATCCGTGGCACCGGCAAGCAAGACAGGACAGGGCAGGAAAAGCAGAAACCGACCTGTGTCATCGTGTACAATGCCCTGATGGGGGGCGTTGACAAGAGCGACCAACTAGCGGCAAATCATCGAGCAACTCGTAAGTCCCTCAAGTGGTACAAGAAGCTCTTCTTCTACCTGCTCGACTTGACGCTGGTGAACACCTACGCCGTGTACCTGGCCGTTGGTCACCGCCTCTCCTTCCTCAACTACCGCTTGGGTCTTGTCCGTGAGCTGCTGTTCGACGAGCCCTTGCCCGAGTACCGCCCTCAGCACGATACTCCACCAGTCAGCAACTCCCGCTTTGTTGGCCGACACTTCCCCGTGGACTTCGAGAGGACCAGCTATGGCGACTTCCGCTACCGGCGGTGTGTCCTCTGCGCTTCCCGTGGTCTGCGAAAGAAGACGCACTTCGAGTGCGACACGTGCCACCAGCCCCTCTGCGTCGCCCCCTGCTTCAAGGAGTACCACACTGTCCACTAATTGACACTTTGAACATTTATTTTCATGGACATTTTCATAGACATTATATTTTGCGTTTTTCATGTGTGTTTTGACTTGATGCCCCACTTATCTAGTAGAAAACAATATGTCATTTCTGGTGGTTTTACTAGGTGGTCATAGTTTCAACCTTTGAAAAAAATGACAAAAAAGACAAAGTTTCTGGAACGTACTGCTTTGAGGATGTAGTATTTTCATCTCTTGAAAAAGTGGCACATTTCCTTGTAATGGTTTTACTAGGTGGTCATAGTTTCAACCTTTGAAAAAAATGACAAAAAAGACAAAGTTTCTGGAACGTACTGCTTTGAGGATGTAGTATTTTCATCTCTTGAAAAAGTGGCACATGTAACGCACACAATGGGGGCTCTACACAGAGCTGGCGGCGTAGCCGCAAAACTGAAGGGTCAATGGAGGTTGCTTGTGAGGGCTAGACTCGCCACGGGACACCCATTTTATGGGGTTTAGGCATTCAGAAAAAAAAGATATGAATTTTTGAAGATTTTTGAAAAACGAAAATATGAAAAAAGAGCCCGGCAGCGCATATAACGGTTAAAAAAAAGCACCCGGCAGCAAGTGGTTAAAGTATTTGCCATCAGATAGCAAAACCATCTCCAGAAAAGTTCAATATAGGCATTGCAGGAGAGAACATACCAAGTTGTTCACTGAAGAAACAATTTTTCAGACCAGTCTCATAGGGTTTGTGCACGGGGTTTCAAGTGACATTCATAACGTTTGGAACTCTTTCCATGGGCCTAAATAATAATAGGGCCTAATAATTGCGCCCCATCATGTCCAAATAAGAACACTAACCATGCTAACAAAACTAAACAGCTACATTGTACATGCATGGTACATGTAAGCCCTAGCCTGCAGTAAGTTTAGTCCGAGTAATTTCGACTCTACAAATAGCCTTTTTTAAACATTAGGGCATGGTCAAAATGTTTAAAAAAGGCGATTTGTAGAGTCTAAAAATGCTAAAGTTACTCAGACTACAGTAAGTGTAAATGCTTGGCATGTACATTGTACATGTACATTGTACATGTTACGTCCTAACTATAACAATACATTAGTCCCAACTATACATGTACATGTTGGGCCCATTCCAACTGGAGTGCTATAGTTGGGTACCCCCACAAATGTGGGGTCCGACATCCGCCCCACTCCAACGTGGGAGCGATGCGGATGTCAGACCCCACAGTTCTGGGGGTAATCATGTTAGTTGGGATGGCCCAACTACAGCACAGAGGTCCTGCGGGCATGTGTCGAGTCCTGCATGTGACAAAATCATGTTCATTGTTTACTGTGTCACGTCATAGATGGAGTGCCATATTTAGATGAATTATGTCAAGTGTAAGATGCATACACTTAGAGTCTTAGAACTGCGGTGGTTGTGCTACATGTACATGTACATCACGTACATGTACAGTGTACCTCTGAAATGATGGATCAACTCACTCAAGACCAAATTATATGATAGCGATTGATTCCAAAAATCTGGCTTCACTGCTTTCTTATGACCCATTTTTAATTTTACCTAATCATTTATTAATTCTTGGTACCTCATTTTTTTTCTAGTCTGATCTTACATGTAATGATGTAGGCATTAGCCTAGCATAAATATTTATTTTATTCTGTTTCATTTTACCGAATTTATTGAGTCCTGATGGTTTTACTTTATTCGTTTTATTTCTGCTACTTCTTATTTATTATTTATTTGTTTATTTACTTATTTATTTTCGGGAATCATTCAACCTTTTTTAACATTTACATTTAGGTATGTGTTGTTTATGGTCAGTACTAGTATCGGAAATGGAGGCCCTTGGGTCACAGTTATTACTACTAGTACTAACTTTTTCATCTCCTGGCATTTGCTGCTGACCTTGTGTATCTTACATGTACATGTACTGTCTGTATTGTGCTGTGTCCATGTGTCCTTATGAAGAATGCCGACTAAATAATAATAATAAGGTTGAGAAGATTTGCGTGATAGAAATTGGACAATAGTTGGGCCAGCCCAACTGCAGCACAAACACTGGGAGTGCTGCTATACATGTACATGTGTAGTTGGGGCTTAACATGAGAACATGACGAAGGACATTCCGTGACAGTGTGGACCAAGGCACTAACGAGACCCTCAAACAATGAAAAGTTGGTTTTTCCTACCTGAGCATGACCAGGTACAATGTGCACGCCTAATCTTTCCAGACCTTCCTGAAGATCTTCGACATCAATGCGGCCATCTGCATTCACGTCTAACTGTTCAAACAATTTGGCATAGCGAGCTTCATCCTCTGGTGTTAGTTGAGGATGAATCGATGACAAATCAGAAGCAGCATTTTCATTCATGTCAGGCATTGTAGTTTCGAGGTGTGAAAATTAGAAACTCATATTTGAAGAAATAATTACAACGAGGAGGTTCTACCATACATGTACAGGCCTACATGCGAAACACTAAAATTCCCAAGTCGACCGCCGAATTGGAAGTGCAGCATATATATATGCTAATATATGAATGTACATGTACGTCTAGTCTACGCGTGCGTACGCTCGCACAGTATCGTAGGTCACAGCGCATGGGCAGATCGTCGCACAGTGCTCAGAGTTTTAATAAACTTGGATTCGTTCCGTCGCGGCTTTGCGTGAATCTCACCTCCGATGTTGGATTATTTTAGCCAATACAAAGTTGTATTTTATCTTAAATAGTACGAGTTCATCCTATCGACCTGACAAAGGAATCACTTTATATTTACTTCTAGCCTTATACGGCTGTATATATTTGTTATGTGTGTCGAACAGCAGATCAGAAACAAAGCCGAGATTTTGGAAAACGGCCAGGGCTTTGGGAAGTGTACGGGTAGGCACGAAGGGGGAGGGGGCCCCTCCCGGGGGTTGGTACCGATGCGTACACCGTGCGTACGGAGAGGGGGTTCGAGCCAGTGCTAACTGTACGCAAGTATGGAGCATCAAAAGTGGACAACCCCATTTTCTCATTTTCTGCTAGTAGGTTTTCGGGATTTTGGACAATGCCTGAAGCATTTTCAAAAAACGCAATTTTCTGTAAGGAGAAATTTGGATTTTACTTTAACTACTCTCGTGGCGCGTCAAAAGTGGACAACTAAAAACTTCAAATTTAAGTTCACTGGCAAAATTACTGTCATGCTCCAAATGTAGACAACCCCATTTACTCATTTTTTGCTAGTAAGTTTTCGGGTTTGGAGAATTTGCATAAAGCATTCTCAAAAACTCAATTTTCTGCTAGCAAAAATTGGGAATTTACTTAGAGAAGTCTTCGTAGCATGTCAAAAGTGGACACCCTAAACTTTGTTTAGAATGAATGAATAAACTGGGAAAACAACTGTATTATGTGAAGAGATCTCGCACTGGTCGAGTTGTCTCTCTGTCAAAGTCGAGTTGTCCTAACGGATGACTTGGCAAACGGCCGAGTTGTCTCAACGGTTGAGTTGGCACTGAAACGGTCAAGTTGTCCGACATCCCTGTGAAAAGTCGGCATTTCATGCGTATGTATTTTATGGACAGTCCCAACAATGGTATAGCGGCGCCATACGATCTGTGCCACTGCCTACATGTAATGTAAGTGCTGAAACTTTGGAAAGGTTTATGTTTTTGACTGAATCATGGAGCTATAAACGGAAAAAATAGGATATGAGTGGTTTTCTCACAAAGTATCTCCTGACCTATATCCGAACCAAGATTTCTTGCAATGTATGTTGCTGTAATGCCGTGAAAATTCCATGGGAGTAGGCAAGTGAAAATATAAAATAAAGGCAGGGCGATTATCAAGGCAACCTACACCCAAGGACAGTTCATACAACGAATCTTCAAGTACCCGATGAATTTGCGTGAAGGACCGTAAACGGCGGCCTTCGGCTTTAAACGACTCATATTTACATCGACAAATGATTATTAACAAAATATGGTCTCAGGTTTTCTAAATCGAAGCTTCTTGCTACAAACTTTTAGGAATATTTTATACTGAACTGACATGTCATGAACTTTGGGGGGGGGTTCCCGTAAATGTCTGTCTCTCAAGGTCAGTCAAGAAATGAACATAAGGCCTACACCACGTTACACAAAGTCATTTGCATTCAGTCACGTCAAAACAATGACACACTGTTATTAACAACGTCATGTTTACATCAATTTACAGCGTCTTTCCTTCCTCCATGAAAAAGCGGAACAGTCTGTAACATGACTACTTGATATACTGTACTCCTATTGCCATCGAAACTGAAGACATGTTCACGGTCACACTTAAGCAGAGAATGCTTTATGAGAATGAAACATAGACTTCTTATACTTCTTGACAATACATTAATTACCTTAATTACTGCTCCAAACCAGGCAAATGGCAATCTTTCTCCAAATGTAAATCGTAATTCCAACTCTATCATTTTAGTTAATATATAATTGGCACTATAATTAATTCAAACTTAATATAATAATATTTTGGAGATGGGATCTCAAGAGAAATGCTTTGTATTTGAATTGCACAATCTGATGGACGGTCTTTCAAAAACCTTTTTGAAGGCAAACTTTTTGACTATGCATTGAAATGAAACCTCTTCAAAAACAATAAAATCCATAATGATGCTTTCATCTTTAGCAAGATTGGTTGATCCATGGCAACAGATTTTGCTATATGCAGCAAACTGGTCCATATCACACTTTGCATACGGTGTTATTGGAGGGGAAATTGTTTTATTATGCATTCATTCAGCTTAGAGCTGTAAACAATCACCTGTGAATTCAAAAGCAGAATGTATGTATCAAGTTGGAGTGAAGATAAATTAAGTATCCTGTGAACACAAGTGGAACCCCCCCCCAATGGCTGATGCCAGCCATTAATAGACCTATCCATTAAGCCCCATCCCGTTACAGGACCTGTCAAAGGTGTGTGTGTGGGGAGGTCCACTTGTGTTACAGGATAATGAATTTTTTGAGACTGCATCCCTCCACAAGGCCAAAATAACGCACATGTACTTCCAACAATGTCATTATAAAACAGCAGTGTTGCAATAAAAGTAGAGCACAACAAACTATCAGAGAGGCTAGCCAGATATCCTATGGAACATCTTCATAATGGAATTTCTGCACTGAGTACAAATACATGAACCTGTTAGCAAGACTGAAAACAGGGAGACAACATTTCCAGATTAACTGTAGCTAACATGGGTCAGACAAGAAAGTAATTCTGCATGTCAGCTTTGCTCAAAGTATACAGCTCATGAGGAGACTCTGAAATAAACATACATGTATACACAAAAATAATACTTCACCAAAACATCCTTGAATTCATGGATATAAACAAGTACATACTAGTCTGAAATCTAACTCTCTACACTCATACCCGTGTAATTCATTACTTTGACATACAGGTAACATTCCTGTACATGTACATCTTACATTTTACATATATGAATGTTAATAGCTCCAATGCTATTTGAAGTTACCACATTATGTTTAACAGCCTCTTAACATATATATAGAAAATGTCAAAGTTACTTATTTGAAATATTGTTGTCAGCCAATATGTATACGTATGCATCTTTACATTTATTTTACGACTGAAATTTGAAATAAGGCTTTCAAACCAACACAGTTAATTGCATGTATTTACAAAAATTTCTCAGTGTATTTTTTAATTTGTATATCTACCATACAGCTTTCAATGCATAATCTAGGCATTTGAGAAACCAGTATTAGTAAAATGATAGAAATATTCATATTCAGCAAAGATTTTCCAATAAATATAGAAAAGCATACACAGCTATAAAGGCTATTAGGAATGCATGACCAGTAAAATGTCAATTCACAGCAGTACAAAAAATAGCAAATGCTTCAAGTATGAATGAAAGTCACTTAAAATGGATTAGTCTAAGGCACAATAATAGGTTACATGTGTCAGTGTAGCATCCAGAATTTCTCCTTGCCTAGGAAAGGGGATGGGGCTGTCACAAATTACTGCGCAGTTGAATAGGAAAGAGCTGAGTGTGTTGTCAACGATCTTAACAGTCCCGGCAAATCCTCCAATTTCAATATGAGTTTACATATACCCTAGGGGGTTAGGAAATCTGACTGGGTATAATCATTAATTGATTACGTTACATTAACAGTCCATCCTAATGCCACTTGTTGATACATGTGCCCAGGTGATAGGATTGACTATTGCCTAACAAGGTGGGTGACTGCACAGATTGACTGATTGTGCAAAGCACCACAGACATGACAGATGTTTAAAGGTAAATACAAATTTACTTGAAATGGTCAGGTGTGGGGTTCAATGGGTATAGGTTAAGATACCTCAAGACCCCCATCCACCATTGGTGTGGAACTGGGCACATGTAAAGACTTTTCTCATTTGTAAGTAAACAAAAATACATCATGAATTGCAAATTCACTGACCACATAATTTCTAATTCTTGATATTTTTCCACAAACTTATTAACAAACGCACATATTATAACATGCAGTAAAAAGTTACAAAAAATTCTGAATAGTGTTTTTCATATAATTATCCACAAACTTACAGTAAATTGACTAGAGCATGACACTTGTTTTCTTTATTCAATCATTCTGTCCATGTGCTGCGAGTTGCAATTGGAACCAGCCTCAATATCAGTTTGTCATTGTCCATCATCATGTCATAGACATCATCTATAGGTCGGTTACGAACATCAACACCATTTATGTCCAGAATTTCATCCCCAACTGCAAGAAGACCAGCCAGGATCTTAGCTGGATGACCATCTCCAAGACGAGTAACAAAAACACCTGTACAAAATTAGTAATTTAGTCATTCAGGAGTCAAAGAACATTTATTGAATATTGTTTAAAGTTCGAAGATCTATGCAAAGACTATAAAGTCATGATCCAGTGTTGCAGTTCAGAACATCTGGTCCAAGACTAGGACCAAGACTTGGAGTCCAGGACTAAGATCAAGACCATGAAATCAGGACCAAGACGGCCTGAGACCAGGATCCAGGCCTTAATTCAAAAATCAAATAAGGTGCATTACACAGTAACTCAAAAGGTTTCGAGTCAACTCGGACCCAAACCAACTCGGACCCATGCCAACTCGGACCCATGCCAACTCGGACCCACGACCAACTCGGACCCATGTCAAGTCGGCCCCAATACTAACCCGGACCCACGACCAACTCGGACCCACAACCAACTCGGACCCACCCTGAGTCAACTCGGACACAGCCCCAGGAGTGTGATTAACTTGTTGAAAATTTTTATTTTGTCCACTTTTACATTTTAGCATTTGGTAAATGACACTTTTGCACTGCATGCTGCCAAGCTGTAACGTTTTGAAGCATCGTATGTCTACTCGCAAGCTCATTATTAATATTTTGGGATCCCACGGTTTCTTATTTTCTACAATAAGACGTGCCATAATCACGAGGGATCATAGAATTATTTATATAAATCCCGAATTTGGGATTGATAGTTTCCGGTTCAGAGTATTTTTTTCACAAAAAGCCCCACAATGCTGGCCTATTTTGGATAGAGGCAGGCGGCTACATTC
The DNA here is from genome assembly GCF_054643075.1 of Acanthaster planci. Classification (NCBI taxonomy): domain Eukaryota; kingdom Metazoa; phylum Echinodermata; class Asteroidea; order Valvatida; family Acanthasteridae; genus Acanthaster; species Acanthaster planci. The sequence continues at coordinate 17,539,131 of NC_141787.1, read as the reverse complement.
ATATGAGCGCATAATTTTACTACTATTACGGGGGTATCTTCGGGAAAAGGCGAATAAAAAAGTTCATAAAATTGAAACGAAAAGTGATTGATCTGTCCATAATCTTGAATTTTCAACGAAAAAATTAAGGCCAACCTCTTCGCGAGGTTCAAGAGTCAGCGCTATTTCGGTCTACAGGCGCGTAGTTGGTGTAATGCAACCATAAGACTCAGTGGGTCCGAGTTGACTCGAGGTGGGTCCGAAACGGCGTGGGTCCGAGTTGGCGTGAGTCTGAGTTGGTTGTGGGTCCGAGATGGTCGTGGGTCCGAGTTAGTATTGGGTCCGAGTTGGCGTGGGTCCGAGTTGGTCCTGGGTCCGAGTTGGCATGGGTCCGAGTTGGAATGGGTCCGAGATGGTTTGGGTCCGAGTTGACCTGATCCCACTCAAAATACCCTACTACCTACTTCCATACCCTACTACATGATGGACATGTTATTGATTATGGCACAAGTACACCCCATAGTGCTGATCTCAGACAGAAACCAGCACTATGAGCAAATCTATGCAGGTGTTCAATGTTAAGAACCTCACCTGAACCAAAGTTAGATGTACCACGCGCAATGTAGAATCCAAATGGTCCACTTGGTGGTTTAATTAATTCCACTGTCTGAGATCCATCAGAGTTGATATTAAGAAGTTTCCCAACTTTCCTCATGTGGCTTGGTGATGTCACATCAGTTTCTTCAGATGTACGTTGTGGTCTTACATACAATCCACTTATACTTGCAGAACGCCTGGAATTATTAAGCAAGTATCCATTGGTCAGCTCGACAAAGTCATTCGTCAAACTTTGACATACAAATCTGGAAAAATTACAGTATCTTCACAGGGACTAAATGTACATGTAAATGTTCTGAAAGACAGAACACAGTTCTGTCCGAAAAATGTTAAACACCTGAAATATGAAGTTTATACAACTGAACAGACATAAAATAAGAGTGAATAAGTAAATTACCCTTTGAAAAACGAACATATAACTGAGTTTAGTAAGCAAGACTCGTGCTTGTCCAACACAGTTAGTTTTGCATTGTATTTGCAATACAAAGGCTGCTTAATAAAGCAATGCATTTTGCCATTGTGAATTCAGTGCATGTCTTAAAATTTTTCTCCTCACTGGAATGTAAGGTGTTTAAAAAAAGCATGTGAAATAAAAACGTAAAATAAATTACGAGGGACTGGAAAATTGCCTTCTTACTTTTTATGCAGATTCCTCTTAGAGTCCGTGTTGTCATGAGTTTTGTCCTTTTTGCTGAAAATCCCAGTCAGAGACCGCAATGATGGAGAACGCTTTAACTATTAACAAAACAGAAAGGAAAAAAATGTTGTTTAGGCAAATGAACTGAGAATGTAGAGAAAAATTAACATACCGATAGATACATGTACACTGTACATCTTGGTCAGTTACGACACATACCAGAACATTTACAACAGAACATGACCGGGCATCATTCAAGATGTCTTAGGGAATGTGTTTGAGCACACAGTAGAAATTCCAAATGAAAATAAAAATGCTGATAGAAATCACTTGAAGTATTATGAGAACATGAACCTAAAGATAACCTTTATTTGAATGATCTGCATGAGTGAGGGTTTTGTAACTTAAACCACCACAGTAAAATTTCTTTTGTAAGGAATTGTTTTAGTAACAGCAAGAGGATTCTTTCATATAAAGTGACAGAGAAAAGAAAAAAGCTGACTAAAAAAATGGAATGCTGGGAAGCAAAGATAAAAATGTTTGGATTTACAGATGAACAAGGACATATACAAATGAATACCTTTGGCTGTGTATCATCTTCCTGGGTCGATGTATCAATCCTGTCAAGACTAAGGGCCCTTCTCATTGAACTGAATTTCTTTTTGGTTGCTTTACCAATACTTTGCATCTTTTCAGATATTGAGGCACGTGATGTGATGGAAAGGCGCGAACCACTCAGGTCTGAGTAATGCTCAAAATTTCTACAAATATAGAGAAAACAGGTGTAAGTGTCGAATTACTGCACAGTATAAATAATTATTATCAGGCCTCAATTCCTTCACATGCACCATGTACACTGGAATGATTCCGATGGGGAACACAGGTGTATTCTGACAATGCCTTAACTTTTACTGTGTTAGCCATTCCATTTGCAACATGGATTCTACGAAATTTACACAGCACTTGGAGAATCAATGTTACATTTACGTAGCGATTGCTTCTGTACATGTATTTGATAAAAAGGAAAGATGCAAACTGTAAAGGTGTTGTGCTCATTTTAGTTGTTTGGTGCACCACTTTCATGCAAAGCTTACCTTTTTAACCCCCCCCTTCTACATGTTGCTCTCTCAATTTCTGTATGAAGTCAACAAATGACCAATATGCTGTATGTGATTCTAACAACATAATTTTTATAAGTGTATTTTGCGACAGCAGGCAGGTCCCCCTCCTACTAGTAATGGTTTAAAAATATCACCAACAGGACCTCCCATGTGCACACAACTTGCTAAGCTAATTGACATTACTAGCCTGAAATGTTAATAGCTTTCTATATGTGTGCTATCCGCCCTGAGCAGAAAAAAGAGGACATTCTTTGAGTACTAACGGCATAGGCGCGCCGTGTGGTGCGCAAGTATATGTGCATTGGACGTGGAGCACGCTGAGTATGCATTACTGATTTACCATGTTTACTCTGGTATGTGTGGTCTTTGCGTACATGCAGAATGCGTGCAAGAACCCGCTTGTAACAATCTGTCTTTCTTGTCACCGATTGGGGGAGCATTTCAGCTCGGGGCGGATACCATCAGAAATTGTTTTCTCTAGTCGAGCCTGTATACCAAAATTTTATTTGCCATGGACATACACATGTACATGTACCTGTTGAAGGCTAAACCATCTTTGGTGTCATTTTCAACAAATGAGATACTGTTGTCAAAGTCACTTGTTACACAAGGATTGCTATTAATATCCTTGTATTGTGAATGATGTCTTGAAGTCAACTTTACACCTGATGGAGGTTTCTTCTTGGCCTTGTTCACTTGTGCATAAATTGGTTCCTCATCACAGGGAGCCTGTACTGAAAAATCATCTACAAGAGTTGAAAAAAGAGAGAATAATTTCTGAATGTTAAACACATGTACATTTGTAAGTGTGTCTGAGTAAAAGGTGCAAGTCAAGGTGATGGTTTTCTGTTGGGGAGATTTTTCTCAATGCAGCCATTCTAAATGGTTGAAACCATTGGCTGTAAGTTGGATAAAAAAAAAACATTCCTTGCTCTCATCTACAAGAGTCAAAAAGAACTTGAACAAATTAAAATGTGTCCATACATGTACATGTGTCTTCTTTCAATAGATGTTGTCCCATTCCCAAATTTTTCCCTACTTTTCCCTGAAAGTAAAATGAAGGGCGCATACGTGTATCTGGATAAAATTGAGAGTGATGCACCAATTCTTAGAAAATTGTTACACTCTTTCAAGTCACTGGTGAACTAACAAAATTGAACATACATGCATTTTGTAGGATTACACATATGACACACAACAACACTATATGAACATACCCCTGATACCACCTGCAGAGCCTGGATGTTTGACCTTTGACTCCCCACTCTCTCTTAGTGGACTCTTAAAGTGCTGTTTCTTCCTCTCCGGTCGTTTCTTCTGAACTTCTGCATATAGTCCATCAAATGAGTCTGTGTCGCGCCATTTATTACTCACAGCTTTTCCATTTGATACATGTACTTTCTCTTCTGACTTCATACAGCCTTGTACCTGTATTTCTTCATAGGGATTGTCATTAGTTATAATTCTTGAGCGGTGGTCCATTTCACTGGAATATGTGTGTGTGTCATCTATACATGAATAGGCATTATGCCCACTCTCATTCCTGTGGTGGAAGTCCTTTGACTCAGTCTCGACAAAATCATGAGCGGTATTAGCTTTACTTTTTACTGAGGTGGCAAGGGTGAGTTGGTTACTGTCATCGGGACACCTTTGTGTCCTACTCTGTGAACGTGAATGAGGTCTCCTTTCATATCTTTCATCTCTCAGCAAGTTACTATCCTCAAAATGTACTGAACGAGATGGTGAGGGTGGTCTAGCTCGTGATGAAGGTGGTCTTGCTCGTGATGAAGGTGGTCTTGCTCGTGATGGTGATGGAGGTCTTGAGTTTCTGTCTGATCTTCTACTGTCTGATTTCACACTTGATGATGCCTGCTGGTGTACTTTGTCTCTTCTGTCTTCATGAGGTGATTTATGTTCCATCCCTATCAGTGTATCAGGGAAAATTTCATGCCTCATTTCTTCAGTTTCCAAAGACTCCATTGAACTTGAGAGTTTAGGACGAGCCCCTTGTTCAGTCCACACATCAGGTTTATCTGCTTGCAACCTTTAAGAACATACACAATTGTAACCATTACACTATGAGAAAAGTTTTAAACCAATAACGCATACAGGTTTAAGCCATTTTCAAAGTGTCTCAGTATTTGCCTCTATAAAACTACATGTACAATCTGACAATGTACATGTACTGTGATTCCTAGTACTTATAAGTATTATACGTGCAAGCATTTCAGTCTGGAAATGTGTTATTCTGCTCCAACAACATGCATACCACATTAAAATGAGCAGTTTATTGTGTTTAAATGTTTAAGTGTTTGAAGCAATGAGTTTTGAAAAGTCCTTTTTAAATGCCTTCGTCATCATAATCTGTAATTAAACTGTTGATGATACATGTATAAGATAAAAAGAGAAAAAATATTTGAGTCAAACCTTTCATCCAGTTGGTAGAGGTCACTGTTTGCATTCACTGCACCACTGACTGGTTGAATGTTATGGTCTGCCCTTAATGGACCACTTACAGATTTACCCATGTGCCTACTTGATGTACTGGTCACTTCTCGCTTCTTTGATAACATTCGTAAAGTGTCCCGGGTTGTTGGAAGAGCTTTATATGCATCATTCCTAAACAGTATCAAAACAAAAAAGAAACTTTACCAAAATGAAACTCTGCTTCTGCCAAGGATTGATTTTTCTAGACATATTCAGGACGTACAGTCAATGTAATTTACATTATTGTAAAAAGCAGGATTTTATACGATGTAGATTGTCTGCTACATACATGTACACTGTACATGTACATGTAACTATGACATACTGGTAGTAAAGGAAAGCATAGTTTATGACACTTGCTCCCTAGCTACTCTGTAAGAGAATCTGTTTTCTTCCCAACCAGGTTACTGATACAATGTATAGCCTATATGTACAATCCCTTAATGGAATACCAATCATTGAAACAGCTTGAGGTTTTAATGTAAAGGGATCCATTATGGATTTTATGGTCTGTCCTGCTTTAGAAAGTAAAAACATGGACATGTTAAGTGCCAGCAAGGGTCTTTATGTCAAGCCAAAGTCAACATACATGTTGTATCATACAGTATGTACATGTAATTCATTCATGCTCAGTTTGAAATCGATGGATCCATGCAGTGCTAACTGTAGATGAAAATTTGCAAACCATGGTGACTGCCATAAAGCTATAATGTTCATGTTCATGTAATCTTATTAGCAGCGTAATGCAAAAGTTACAATTTTCAAATATAACACACAATAAATGATATCCCATTAAGGCAAGCATGCACAGGTTTTTAAATTTTACATGTATTCAGTGCTTGGACAGTACCTGGTTTGAATTTGTGAAATGTTGGTGTTTACTCTGCTGATTCCAGAATCTGTATCACTATCTGCAGTGTGATAACCTGAAATGCAGATTTAAAATACATGTATCATTAGGATGTGTAGACTGAAGATACCTCTTTTATGAGTGACCGCTCTCTGACTGTCTGAGCCCACGTTTTTGCTAATACATGTACCTTAGCAAAAAATTTACATTTGTGTAATTTCTTCATCTGATCTGTTAAAATCAGCAAAAAACTTCTTAAATAAATTACAGAGAGGTACATGTACATGTACATATGAAAAAGCAAAATTGCCAGCAGCAACAAGCACATTCATTTATTTTTTTTTTAAGTTTATGTATGCAAAGAATTGAGTTGGTTAGAAAGGCACAATACATTTGAAAAATACAAACCTTGTGTTATGTGCAATCTGAGATCACATACATGTACATATACCGGTACATGTACATACAGTATCTCCAAGCAAACTCCAATTCTCAATTCTGATTGGTCGGTCCATGGAAGCAATGATGTAATAATACATGTATCTGTATTGCGCAGTCCATTTTTCACCCAGTAAACAGTTGTACATTACAAGATGTTGTAACTGTGACTGTATGTATTTTACACTGCTGCAAAATGTACAGCTGCAGACTTCATTGAAAATTCAAAGTGGCAGATATGTGCCCCGTGCTATATGTTCATGCATGTCAACTTTGCTTCAAGATACATGTACATGACAATTGTTAATTGTAATTGCGCTTGACGAACAGGGACCAGTTTACATGTACATGTAATACATTTGTGTTCCACATGTACATGTACCATACTACTCAGCCTTTACATCATGGCATGAGGGACACAGACACACTACACTGTTCCATGTTAAACTAACGTTTGCCAGATAATAGGACTCGAAAACTACTCGGTTTAAAATGAATCGACTTGAAATGAGGAATGCCCTCAACGATGGCTGTCATGCATAAGACATTACATGTATGTACATGATACCCCGGTATATTACCTCTATGAGTGTTCATCTCACTCGATGCATGATAAACAGGCCCACTAGAATGCCTCCTTAACTTATACCCTGGAGGAGACCTTCTAATGTACTCGTGGTCATCCGTATCATCCGATCGACTTGAAAATGCCTCACTGGACGGCTTGGAAGTCAGTCTTGTATTCTTTGTAGCTTGTTTTAAGGTTTGGTTTTCTGTCCTGCAGTGAAAGTTTATTCCTTCCAGATTTTCTGCACTTGCATATTTTCTGTGGTCAGTCTGTATGACATCTGTTGGGGACAATGAACTATCAGTACTGATGTTACCATGACTTAGCCGCCGAGCACGTGATAATTTCGGTGACCGTAGTAGGTCTCCCATCTTACTTTTATTTTTTTGAAGACGCTCTCTTATCGTCTGGGATTTGGTCCCTTTTTTACGTTCTAGTTCATCTCGTGGCGTACTTGGAGGTGTAGGTTTCCGTGTGACCTCTCCATCAGACACACTTTGTCTGTTGCGTTTGAGAAGGAGATTTGCTGCTCGTCGTAAACTACCCCTTGTCTGTGATCCTCTACGAGGTTCTTGAGGAGGTTTAGGCAACATTCGAAGACCAAATTCAGGCTCAAATTGTGATGGCCCATTGTTGATACATGTAAGTGATTCTCCAGAATCCATCTTATGTTCAGTGTTCACAGGTGCAACATTCTGTGATGGTCCCCAAGTCATCCGCAACTGTTGGTAAAACTGTGAAGCTAGCTGTGGTTGGGATTTGTTATGCCTAACAAATCCATTAGACATGCTGGAGTTTACAGGCTGATTGGCAGTTCCTGGCATTTTACAGACACTTTCATTCTGACTTTGCTGAAGTTGCACCTGGTTGAAGTTGCATTCTGTTTCAATTCTCTGTAAATGTAACAACATTGACAAATATTTATGGAAAAGAATACACTGCACATCTGCAAATGTATTTCATCAGGCTGACTTCGACAAGCAACTACATGTACATGTAAGTAAGGCAATTACATTCACATTAGACCACATTAAAAAAATGATAAATTGGTGAGCAGCCCTTTTAAAAAGCTAATTCATGAAAAATGCCAGTTTCAAACAAAGACCTGTGCTTATAAAAAAATCTGGAAGTTTTGCAAGCACAGTACAAACCTCCAATTTTGTTATTTTTGAAATTAAATTTACTGAAAAGTAACCCTTGACATGGTTGCACAATATAATCTGTTAATGCATGCAAATGTATGTACATTGTACATGTACTGATGTAGGCACTTACATGTACATAATTTGCATGTACACATGTACATGTATAACACAAAACATTTTCTTTAAAATAAGGAATTACAGGATTCAGGCATTCATGCGTCATTAGTGGAACATATGAGCATTAAGAAAGGAAAGATGTTTCAACCAAATTACAACAGTTAGTTCAACAAGAATAAAAAAAGAAAAGAGTCAATGGATTCCTGACCCTGAGTTCAATATGCGGACATCACTTGACATACTGTGCACAAACTCTATGAGGATAGTCTGAAAAATTCTACAAGTAAGTGTTTTCTAAGTAAATGATTCAATATTTTAACTGTTACTGTGTAAATTTGACTTTTTAGGGCATATTAATATTATTATGACTTTCTGATGGCTTATATCATAAACCACTGCAAGGGAAAAAAAGTGATGCCCGCATATGAGACTCCTATACACTAAAAGTGTTACATGTATTAATGCAATGGCACTATTTGTGTAAAACGAGTGTACATGTATTTGAGGACTAATCTCTACCAGCAGACGTTGTACATGTAGTTCCATCGACAGAGTGCTTCACATTCAAGTCCAAGATAGTACTTAAACGGAAATTCAATACCTTCGAGGGCCCAGTGTAGACAAGAAATACATGTACCAAATACGCTATCTAGGCCAACATGTACATCATCATGATGATCATGTAGGCCTGACTTGCCTAAAGGTACAGACTACATTGTACATGTACTTTAAAGTTTATTGCAAGGTAAACTTGTAATTTTTTATAAATATGATACTCGGGAACCTCCACTCTAACACTGACAAAAATTTTTACCATGGTAAGGTACATGTGTACATGTACGAATGGAAGACTGCCAAAGAAAGCCTTACAAGTACATGAATGTAGGCCTAGGCCCTACTGTTTTCCTATATTTTAGACATTAACGTTATGTAATCAGCTAATTGAGTGCGGGAAAAAAGAGGAGTCCTGGCAATTAACAATTACCATGATTACCGTTGAACTAACCTGATAACTGAAATCTCGATCATTTTAAAGCACATACCACTGGCATAGATAAAAGCAAAGCAATACTCAGTTGTCTTACCATTCCAACTTGCCGATATGGCTTGGTGTGCATTCCATTACTCTCATCGTCGTCATGTCCTCCAAATACATTACCAGTTTCAATGTTTCCATGTTCATTTTCACAAACATGGGAGCCTATTCCATTTATCCTTACAGAAACTGCTCCAGGTTGACGGTGCACACTCATCACATTACCGATTCCATTTCCACCTACTGTTGGATCAAAAACATGATTTGAGACGGAGTCAACCAATAAATCTTGACGCATTGACAACACAAGATCTTCAACGCTCATGTCCCCGTGTAGGTTTTGACCTTCATTTACACCATTTTGTGTGGTTACTGGACTCCCTTGAAATGCTGATTCAGTTCTGTACTGTATAAATTCCATCTTGGCTGTCTACTTCAGTTGTTATTTGTTGTAATATTCCAGAGTCCACGGCCTATCTTCACATTACCAATCAATCATCGCCGGAAGTCAACGATAAACGTAAAATGGCGTCCTTTGTTGCTAGTCTACTGAGGTTGCTTAAAGTTGTTCGATTGAGGGCGCTATTACTGTGTTTCTGGCCTCGAGGGTGCCCCCGCAGCAAGTAAGTTCGCATAGACAGCAGTGATAAATCCCCGTACTTCACAACTATTTTAAAAATACAACTCTCACAGGTGTTCAGGCTGCACAGAAAAATTATGTTCCACATGTCATTTTTCTTTTTTAATTTTTAGTGGGTTGACTGATGAATTTTTGAGAAATTCTCACTCAAAGCAGACCACCCCAGGAAACTTTCACTACCCGGAATTGTAGCCATTTTGAAAATGTATCCCTCTGCAAAATGGCTCAAATAGTGCCACTTTTGGACCCGATTGCATCCAAATTGCTCAGAATTGGAAGCCCTGACTCTGGCCCAGTGTCATATTTATTCTATTACCCAGTTCCATGGCTCTCAGGACCCTCTAAGAGCCTAATATAGAATATTTTGAGTGTATAACTTTCATTAACCCCAACAGTCCTCAATCCTTCACCTGTTGGAGGACTGAGGACTGTTAGGGTTAATGAGCTCAGCAGACATATTTCTGGCCTACATACGTGGGTGCACCCTTTCAGGTGGTCGACCTAGTATAGTATGGACACCGAACCTACGCCTTCACTCGGGCAAAAATAAACCATTACCGCACGAAGGGGAGTTTTTGACTGTTAGTGAGGACTGTAGACATACAAAGCCATCATAAAATTGCCAGATGGCTGCAAGTGAACTTGTTCAAACCATGAAGCTTGTTTGTTGCAAATTAATAAAAAAAAATTCATAGTCTTTGATTTCCTTAGCTCGAGTGTGAATCCGACATAGCAGATAGCCAAATGAAAAAATAGACAAGTTGCAGTAATAACAAATTTTATTACACAAGTTGCAGAAACAACCACCATGATGAGAACACTACATGTAAATAATCCTACATTTGCTGTTAAGATGATAAAACGTTCATCTTTTTTTAATGTAACCGAATATGAAAGTGGAACACTTACAAGAAACTTTTGTCAAACACATTTTGGGGATCCAGTACTCAGTTGCACTAAATTCCAAAAAACAGACTACGTTCTTATCACATGTATTGTCTTTTTAATGAAAGTATTCAGGTATCATGATTTTGGTAAACAGAATAATAATGTTTCAAGTAGCTGACATTTTTGGAATGGGCAATTCATATTATAACTACATGAGATTAATTAAAAGCTTTGTATACGTAACAACAGAATGCACAATATCAAACATTTAGGGCAGAGTACATATTTTACCACACTGTAAAAAACCAATATCACAGGAAAATTTATCCCAATTAGATATCTACAACAATGTATTCAACACTGCTGCATCAATATTTGCAATAATGGTCATAAACATGAATTAGCCTAAATTTTAACTGATTCTTGTGAGGATATTCTAACAAACTGGCCACCTTAAGAAAAAGCTGACTTTTAAATATTTCTAGCCATACCAAAGTCCAAAATACATATAGTCTGTGTGTGCTCACAATGACAATTCACAATTTCATGAAACATGTATTGTTATCATTTTGTAGTGTACTTAGTGAAGTATATAAACATTGCTTCACATCTGTACAAAGTGTGGATACAACTAGTAGCTACTTTTAAAAAATTTGTCTATAATACACAATCCTTTAGGTTTGATAAACTCTGGTTTCCAGAAATCTTAACATTATTTTCTTTAGACTGATATATTATTACAAGACATAAATACATTTAAACTCATGGAAATCTGATATTTTGCCTTCTGTCCCATTTACAAGGATTTCTTTAAACTCATCAACTCAGAGCAATCACAATACGCCTGAATTGTAAAGGACTCATCCCGCAAAATGTTTACATTAAGACATAAGCATCTCAGTGGCATTCCATGGCAGTGAGACAGCTTAAATTTGTAAACATTTTGTCTCAATGTCAATCGATTACCATATCAATTAACCCCTATGAAGTGCTGTTTTTCAAGACTACATGTACATGTCACTATTGAACAACTGTCCAAGTTGGTAAGATATTACCTCAAATCAACATTGAAAAAAAAAAGAAACTGATGGGTAGAGTTTCCATAGCGTAGAGTACATGAACTATGTATCAACTACTCTCTTGTAATGTCAATATAAGAAACACCCAAATTCTACTATCAAGACAATTTAGAGGTCAGATTAAAGTTTGCAGCTAGAGTACATTTATACCACACAGATTTGTTTAACAAAGCAGTTTCTCACATAAAATGCAAAAACCAATTGAAATATTAATTTGTTTTTATACACTATTCACAGATTTCCGCAAACAGCTGAAATACACAAACCCCACACAGCCAAAACCTCTGCAATAAGAGCATCAACACTCATACAGTCTTTTTGCTCTTTCTACCAAGTAAAAGAAAGCTGCCACTGAGAAACAGGTTATTTTCATTTTTAACATCGCAAAAGTTTCAGTTGTTCATGCTTGCAGAATTAAAATAAGAAAAACATGGAGAGGAAATAAATTTGTTTCAAAATTTCATCACTTTGATTTAATGCCATTTCAATTCACAAATATTAACTTCCTCGATTTTGATGAAGTCTTCTAATGGGATTCTTGCTTTCCCTACGTCAGTTTCTGGCAAACATTGACAATTATGCAAACTTGCTTTCACATGCTTTTATAAAAATGAAAACCGAACTAAACTGATGAACAAATGTTGGAAAGTATATTCACCATTACACAAACAAGTTCAAACAGCTAGCTTGGTACAAGTTGTATTTTTCATTGTATTGTTGAGGGACTTAACACTATAATGCATTTGGTTGTATGTATCTAGAAAGTAGCTTCATTATTGTATGACTGATAAGAAGTAGGGCTTTTACAACCTGTTGAATAAATGGTACATGCATGTTTAAAAAGCAAGAACAATCAAGGGCAGCTTACAATGATGCTAATCCTATCAAGGACTTGCTGATACTCCTGCCATATAGTGTAGCATATTTAATTACCAACCATCAAAACATTCTGTGATCTAACTATTTTGTGGCTTCGGCGTGTAAGAATACTCTTACTATGCTCTTACTTGACTACCTGTATATTTCCGTTGATAGACTTGACCTGGAGGGGGGGGTCAGCTGATGGTTTGGGCAGGCAGGAACAAGTAGCAACACCAGGAATAGGCATAGCTAAGTGTTCAAGGTAGGCAGGCAGGCAGGAAGAACAGATTAACAAGCAAAGGGCACGATAACTAATTTACAGTGGGCGGGCAGGGACAGCAGGTCGGCCTGGTATGGGTGGTGCTGCAGATCCAGCTGGACGCCTACATTAGCACAGAAAGAAAAACACAGAAAAGCTGTTTAAGTACTGGAAAAAAAGACTTCAAGATCAAAGTGATATACAGTCGACTCTTGGCCTTGGGACTTCCTAAATTAGCTCGTATTATCCGGACCTCGTCTTATGCGAAAGCTGCCATCCTGCTCGACATATGTATCACCAATCGACCGAACGTAAAGCGTACATGTGTACAACTACAAGTGTGCATAACTTTTTGTTCAAAGGCACATAGTATCGTTTTATTACACAAATTTTATTTTAAAAAGTTTGTTTATGAAAGTGAGATACAGTTTAATGAATAAAGACTTGTAATAAATAATTACAAAATGTAAGAATGGAGGAAGTGGAATTTCCACCAGTCATGTCGATTCGGAGCGACACGTCCCCGGCCCTGCATGCCAAAATGAGATCCACATGCACACACGTAACGTAAGTATATTAACATTTTAGTTAGTAACCAACACCTGAGCTGCACTTGTTGCACATAAGAATGTGAGGAAACCAGCTGTTGGTGGTGTGGACAGCAGAGGGCGAATATCGGATTTTACTTTGGAAAGGCATGTGGATTTGGTGAAAAATTATTTGCAAGGGATAAACTTTTTTCTTCAAAACTTGTGGTTGTTATTTTCTTAAACATTTTTGGACTGAAAACCACGGTTTAGTCATGATTTTCTTAAATTAGGAATTTATAGAAATGTCAAAATCGGAGGGGGTGATATTTTTATGTTACAGTAGGGAGTGGGTAACAATTTTAAGACGGAGGGTGGGCAGTTTTGGGCTGGGTGTTTCGTTATGGAACACAACTTTGGGGGACTTTGGTCTTGGGGAATTTTTGGGGGGTGGGGAATCAAACAAAAGATTTCTTTTGTTCACCACTGTCCTAAATACCGTAGCACTTTTGGCTGCACTTGCTTGTTTTCAGGCAGTACGAGTGCCACCACACAGAATTTCTACGTTGGGTACGGGAACCACAAACGCCCACTGTTCGTCACTCTTGCAGCACCGGACATAAACAGCTCAATTCAGTGAGGGAAAACTGAAGTGCTGTTCTACTGTACACGCATAAATTACGGAAGGACCTTTCAAAATTGAATGGACTGGCTGATTGACAAGTCGCCTTCAAAAAAGCTTGTGCTAGATAGACAGATACAGTCGACTCCCGTTCTCGGTCATAACGATAACCCGGATGCAACGAGCATATTCTCCCAGTCCCGAACAATTTGTGTTCATTGCTATTGAGAAATATTTGGTTATTACGTGCACGAATATTGCAAGACTCCGCCTACGACGATTTGTACCGACCCCATGCCAGCAAAAGTATTGTTCTCAACCCATTTGCAGCGACTTTTTTCCAAACCGTATTATCTGCAGCTGTCAACGACAAACCTTTGGTCCCAATTCGGGCATCATACGTTTTCCCAGTCTGTCAACGCCTTATCAATGCACCTTTGTGAGAACTTCAAGGTAATGTTGTTTCATCTCGCCAATCTTTAATCAATGACATACCCGGACATACTGGTACTGGTAATAGTGGCGCCCTATTTTGACTGGTTTTAGCCAATTCATGACGAAAGCAAAATGTACACTCAGGACGTGTGACGTACATGTACTTATCGGCACGGACTTGAATGTTTCTTCTCACTCGGCTATTCTTCTTGGCTTCTTCTGATCCAGGTTGTCAAATATTTGACTTTTAAATGTACTTTATTTATATCATTTTATTCATCACCATTAGATAAAAATTCAGCATCAATAAGAGACACATAACATCGTCTTTTCGTGTGTTCGGCGGGCGGTATCGGTGTACCTGTACATGATTCCAACAAACATGTACGTGGCTATAAACTTGTACAAAATGAGTGTGAAAAATTGCGCTCCGGTTTTAACGACGCTCCAGCTGTAACGACAGAATTGTGAAAGTCCGCCAGCCCTTGTAATAACGGGAGTCGACTGTATTAATAGGTTTGCACTCAACCAGTGCACAAAAAATGCTTGTCTTAACCGAAATCTCGTAACATCCGAGCTCGTATTACACGTTTTTTCCCTCATAGGAATGTGCACAATTCAGTCCGGACTGGCAAATATCCTCGTCTAAACCAGAGTCTCGTCTTACCTGAGCTCGTATTACCGAGAGTCGACTATACATGTGTTTGCTACTAAGAATATGCCTTGAATACAAGCCTTAATGTAGAGAACAAGCTCTTTGTGTTTCCTGCCAAGCTAGAATTTGTTCAGCTTGTTCTCTTATGCCTTGGGTTACAAGGGGAACACATTCGAGTTTACCAACGATGAAACATGACCGACTGAATATACAACATTTTGGCATAAACCACGACAAGCTAATATCCACTGTTGTGGGATCTTGTGCTAAATATGCATTTGATTATTTGATTTCATGGGTCTTCTTACTTTGGGATACTTGGAGCTGGTCTGCTAGGCATATCAGGCCTGCTTGGGATCATAGGAGTAGGTGACGGTCTTGATGCAGGTGCAGCTGAAGAGCCTGGAGCTGGCCTAGATGGAGGGCCACTTGGTCCTGGTCTCCTTGCAGCTGATCCTGAGGAAGCTGGAGTAGGTCTGAAAGGAGAACAAGATCGGTATATCACAGATTCAGAAGGCTTACCAGGAATACTACAGATCATGGAAACTGAAGTGGGTCAAAAAAGAGCACAGGATATCAACAGACAGATGCACAACTAAGAGCAGTTCTACTACAGACCATGGAAACTGAAGTGGGTCACAAAAGAACATCAGGATATCAACAGACGGATACACAAATTATAGCAGGTCTACTACGGATCATGGAAGCTGAAGTGGGTCAAAAAAGAGCATCAGGATATCAACAAACAGATACACAAACTATAGCAGGTCTACTACAGACCATGGAAACTGAAGTGGGTCAAAAAAGAGCATCAGGATATCAACAGACAGATACACAAATTATAGCAAGGCCTACTACAGACCATGGAAACTGAAGTGGGTCAAAAAAGAGCATCAGGATATCACAGACAGATACACAAACTATAGCAGGTCTACTACAGACCATGGAAACTGAAGTGGGTCAAAAAAGAGCATCAGGATATCACAGACAGATACACAAATTATAGCAGGTCTACTACAGACAATGGAAACTGAAGTGGGTCAAAAAAGAGCATCAGGATATCACAGACAGATACACAAATTATAGCAGGTCTACTAAGGACCATCGAAGCTGGAGTATGTGCAGGTGTGAAAGGAAATATCAATGACATTTAGATATACATGTAACAGAGAGCAAAGCAAGTATAAGGCAGTGTTTATTATTAAGAATCTTAAATATTTGAGTCAACTTACCCATTAGCGAATGGTTTAATCAAATCATCGTTATCCACTGGTGGAGGCAATGGCACTGATTTAGTTGTCATGTTGATGTCACCAATAATCTTTAGTGCCTCCTTGGTTGTATGATACATCTTCAGCATTTCCTCTCGTCTCTGAGCTTCCTCTTGACTTTCCTCCATCAGAGAATCCTTGAAATAACAACTTAACTATCAAGTCCTTCAATTCTGTGCTAAACTCACTGTGATTTTAAAATACGGCAGGTGAAAACTTAACCATTTCCGTCAATCTGAGCTGAGATTACACTGATCTTGTATTAAGTGGGAATATTCAACAGCAAATAATAAATTTGAAAGTAACGCTGCTTGCCGTGAATTTTTCAAGAGGTCATTTTTACCAAATAATACCAATGTTTAGCCAAATAGGAATGGCAAAGGTTGACCACTGTGAAATAATAACAGTTGTAGATGACATTATTAATCCGCAAAACACTGGTTCATTACCTGATCCCCCGTTGAGTAAAGATGAGCCAACAATTCACCCAGAATAAAATCCTTCGTCTGAAATGAAACACAAGTATGGAAAAAGCTCAAAATTGTTAACAAACGTAATGGATCAGAGTTCAAATAAATAAACTAGCAAAGATATCAAAATGAAAAGCACAATTGGACAGGAAAAAGGAGAAGCAGATCATTAGGGGAGAATGGAAAGAGGGATAATAGTAATAGCGGTGTTTGTTAAAGTGGCACTGAACTTAATTCATTTAAAGTCGACAGTCTAGTCCTTTTCATTTCAGTCTGGAACTTGGAACTGAGAGGAAGAAACTGAAAATACAGCCCTAAGACTGATCTACCTAAATACCATTCTTATGCGAAGGTAGCTGCAGGCACATAAATGATATGAAAATGGAAAGACTAAGACACAAAGCAGGTAAATTATTAAGTTACTTACGTCATTGATGGTAAGATGCATGCATATCTTGGGGACAATATCACGAATCTGCTTACTGACTATCTTCATATAGGAATCCACAAGGTTGCGAATGGTCTCCACTTGTCGCTCAAGCTGTGGATCCATAGATCCCATGGTATCACCAGATGACTAGAAAAAACAGAAGAAAAATAAGACTGTGTGATTTGTGGCATCTATGACAACAAGCTGCTACTGGGGTTCCAGGGAAAGGCAAAACATGACTAAGGACTGACAAGGGCAAAAGCAGGTAAAATCAAGGTATAAAGCACCCCTTTGAAAACCAGGTGAAGAGAGATTAAATGTTAATAAATCCATGACAATCATGTCTTGTCTGCAATTACGTCAATACCTTGTAAGATTTTTCAAAGATAACAGACACCAAACTCATTTAAGACTTACCATGGGACAAAATAAAAAAATAAATTTCAATTTCAGACAAAACACATACCGCATCATCACTTTCGTTTTCATCCTTGGTTCGTTCAGGATACACACCAGCACGGAGGAAAGATGCCTTCCAACTGTCAACTTCTTCTGATGTGTCACATGACAGCTCCAGTTGCTTGTAGTCCTTATAGACATTTCTTTGTGAATGCCGAATTAAATGAATTAATAGTGGATTTAATGCATGGATGATCTGGATGAAATGACACTGACTGACTATATATCATAAATTTGGTTGTGACTGTTCGTCTCACAAAGTCAAATTTTCCTGAAATTCTCGTCAGTGTGGTACATTGAGTAAAGTTTCTTATGGTTTTTCAAGATGTATTTTGCTTTGGGAGACGTTAATTTATAACAGGTTTTGCCCTTACCCAACGTATGTATTAATAAACACTGTATGCTGAGTGCTTGTCTGAGAGCTTGCAAAAAAATTCACAAGCTTACTCAGGTGGGACTCGAACCCACAACCTCCTGCTTACTAGTGCACATGTCTTAACCACTGGACCACCGACCTTGCCGTGGTCAGTTGGCCGGTCCGAGTCAGGTGTAGCAGCGGGTACTGGGAACTATTTCAAGATGTATTTTGTGTTGGGGAGATGTATTTTGCGTTGGGGAGATGTTAATTTTTTTTTGCAAGCTCTCAGACAAGTACTGAGCATACAGTGTTTTATTAATACATATGATGGGTAAGGGCAAAACCCATTATAAATTAACATCTCCCCAACTAGCATGTAAACCCAGATGTCAATGGCAGGTCCACATATGAAGACAATTTCAAATTACATGGATTAAAAACTCTTTTAAACACAGCACCGTCCCTTTATTGAGTTTACTGATCACAAGTCTAACTAACACTTCACACATTAAGATGTCACAGATGCACTGTCAGACTGTAGTCACCGGGTTTACAGTAAATTGGTATATGTAGACAATTCACTCATTAATGACCACTTGATTTAGTATGACAATACTAACAGTGATGTATACAATACATGTACCTTTGATCAGGAAGGAAAAGGGCAAAACAATGTCGACGAGACATAAAACCAGACTCAACATCACGGAGTCGAAGACCATCCAAAGGCAGCATGTACTTCTTATCTTTTTCCTACAAAAGAAAGCAATCAAGTGGAAGAGAGAAACTTAAAGCAAGATAATCTAGAAAAGAGAAAGCTGCCAAATGTCAAGAAAATTCTGGTTAGGTAGTGCAATTTTCCTTCCAAGTTGAGAATGTAATACCTGCTCAGAAATAAGCTGTTAACTACAAGCATAGTTACAAAATTATGGTCAGAAAGCTATTTAAAAAGTTGCAGCTACAATTTTGCTTCAAGGAAAATGGCCAAACCAGTCCATATTTTATCACACACCAAAAACATGTACAAACATGTTTAAACAACTGGAAAAGTTATTGGTCCATTTCATTGAACTGTTCAGCTATAAGCATCAGTGACATATCAGATTACAAAAGAGAAAATGACATGATATTTGAAGCTTAAAATCCTCCTTTTGCTGTAACCATCAAAAACAGTCCAAAATTCCTTCCACTTGATTTCCCTCGTACAAGGACACATCTGGGAAATTTGACTGGTTTTGACTGATAGGACAACTGTGTCAAGAATGTGTCTTTGCATAGGAGGCTTAATGACAACAAAATGAGGACTACCAAATAGCCAGAAACCTTTGACATATTTCTGCATGTTTCATACCTCATTATCCTTGAACCAGGAAATACTCTCAGCAGTCAAGACAAACCAGTAGTCCTTGGATCCTCCTTTCATAAAACTGACATTATGCATATTCATGTAGCCTTTGCGAATAACCTGTAATAATATTAACAATGGTCATTGCAACACACAGCTTTCCCATTTTAATATTCAAAACAAATATTTCAATTTTAAATTCAAAAGTTGAAACTGAGTTCACATTACAGTGCTCCAACCATATTAAATAACCCATCACATTGCATACATGCATAATGTGGGACATTATTAAACAAGTGAATACAGCCATTTCTGAAAAGTACTTATTGGATTCCTTTGAATATGAAAATAGCAAATGCAATGAACTACAATATTAAGTAAACATTCACACTCACTGTGTTAAGTAAACATGCACACTCACTTTGTTAAGTAAACATGCACACTCACAAGACAATACCACAATGAAAGCAATAATGAAAAAAAATTAAAATTGTGATGTTGAAATAAACATAAGACAATGTTGCAAACATGCAAACAGTGACCCCACTCAAAACATAACATGAATATGTAAATGATTTGCTCGGTTAGAACGTAATATGTAACCAACTACAATATGCGACTATTCATTAAAATGATTATTCCTATTGGTCAACTTGTCTCCATGGTTAAACTTATCACGATGTCTCTCTGGCTATCCTGTGAATAATATTTTTGACTCTGAAGTCCAGTTGTGAAATCTCAGATAACAATTGGCAGTCCAATGTATGCATGTGGCTTGCCTATTTACTCCAATTAGTCATCTTCTCATCTCTTGTAAAGTACATGTCAAATGAATTACAGTCAGACAGTGGACAGTTTTGGACCACTCACTGTATTTGTCAGACAAAGAATCAAAAGTCCTTGACAAAATATCTGAACTATAACAAAAGGAGGAACACCCAGTTCAATTCTGTGTGAGTTCTATGTGAATGATACCACGATTTTTTACTTGACTTCATAATGAATCAAAAGTAGCCGAGTGCTTTCCTCTAAAGATTAATATCTTGCCTGAATGGGTTCATTAACTCTACCCAACTATTTTAAATGTTGGCTACAACTGGCCATTAACTGGAATTAATATTACTTCACTGTGTATGAGTGACACATTAGTCACAGTTGGCATTCAGAGTCTCAGTTTACTTTTATCCTCCTGACAGTTCAGCAATAACAGCAAGGATGTACATGTACATGTATGCATTCTGAATGGGATGAGACAAAGCTGTGCAAAAGCTGCCTGGACTTAATAAGTAGTTTACCTAGAGTAGTGACTTAGCTTTAATTTTTTCAAACATAAAAATCCGCCAAAACATTATGAAGATTGACGTGAATAATGGCATGATCTTCAGATTTATGAATTAACACATGTTGGGAAAAATTAATAAAAAAGACAAAGGAGGTGCGGTAATGGAGAACATTTGACCTAGACTAGATCAGAATCAGTAAATGTGGTGATAACAGATTCTAAAATCCTTTATATGCATTGATTTATTTGTTTTTTTATTTTATTTTTTGCTCCGCTTTCTCATATATTCTTCCTTGATATATGTATGGGGTCAATCAGACAAAATGCATGAAATGTGTTACAATATGCAATTCAATATGAAGTACATGTTGTCCAGGCACTTTTTGTATTACTTCATGGTTTACATAAACGTCCAATTAAATGATGAAGTGGTTGATACATTTACATTCACTGTTCACATGTTCATTTCATTGCAAAATACCCAGTTCGTAACTAGGCAAGTGTACCATTGATGCATTGGCATCATTGTTAACCATGGTCCTGTATACACACCACAGGCCCAAAGGCCTTCTTCTTTTTACAATAAATACCTGGTTGGTGACAGACCGTGTCTTTGGTGCATTAGGATTGTTACCAGTGCTACGTCGTGATGCTGCTGCAGCACTACCAGTTCGATAGAAAGAAGGAAAATAGATGAAACCCCCAAAACAAAACACTGTACTTCCAGTTAGTGAGGCTGCACCAAGGCAGGAACAATGGTGAAAGATTCTGAGCAGTTACTTCCGTCACTTACACTGAATGGTTGCATGAATGGAGTAAAGTTTTACCAGACTTGAAATGAGAGAATTTTGCTGTTTGCTTTTGCAATATATACGAGATGCATGTTTGAACAACCAAAAGGGGCAATAAACGGAGGTAACCCTTCAAAACTTGCAACACATCAGTCGTAAGCAATCTGACAAAGCTGACATTGAGGCATAAAGACAAACTACCAGCACAGTTACAAGGTTAGTAAAAAAAAACTCTGTGAGGTTAGATTGGAGCAACAAGCAAGTGTTTGCAGGCTTACAGTTTAACGTACAGTTTAACGTACACCTTTGTGTTACCTGATTGCCTAAATTTTTCTTCTCTCTATTCACTGAAAACTGTTTTTCAGACTTTTGGGCACTGGAGGAGAGACAAGTTGTTAAACAGTAAAAGGAAGTTCATGATTCATGAGAATAAACACATGATTTAACACTTAAAACATGTATCATTACGTCCAATCCACAGATTTCTATCCTAGAACAAAGATGGCATCTCAAAAGAACTAAAAGGACGGTATTTACCTTTAAATAAGAAGACAGTGTTTCCATTTCAAGTGAGTGGCATTCATCCAACATTCTTTTGCAACAAATTTCTCAGGATTCAAGTGGCAAAATTCCAATACTTTCTGCTATTAGTCCAGAAGGGACTAAAGTACATGTACAGAAGAACTAGTTTGAGGTCAACCTGCTTTTGTTCCATTGTCATGACTGTTTTCAGCTAACTGGAAAGTACAACCTAAGTAATAAATAACTTACTTGGCAAATCCAATAAAATCTTCATGGTTTGTGTTCATGTAAGCCAACTGGTAGTCGATCAGCAGCAGAACTTGCTCCTTTGTTTTCTGCTCTTTGTTTGCAATGTGTCTGGTAACAATACCTTCTGTTTCCTCTCTCAAACGTGGGTAACGTTGCATCTTTAAAGAAAAAAAATAATAAAAAACAAACCTTGAAAAAAATCCCAAGAGTCTGTCTGCTTACAGAAGAAACTGACAGTGAGTTGGAAATGAATGTCCGGTCAGGCTTCCTCCTTGTAACACCTTACCTTTTCCCCACATTGTCGGACAACATTATTCAACTCGTTGGTGACCATGTCAACACATTTCAGTGATGGTTCCTTAAGCCTTGCCACTTGTCGTTTGGTGATTGCCTCAAATGCCATGTCAGGGGTAAATAAACCAACTCTGCAAAATTTGGAGCAAACAGTTTAAATGAAACTTCTAGCAGGCGTGCCATCATGCTGTTATCATTAAACATGTAAACATTCCAATGGAATTTTTAAAGGATTGATTTTTGTAGGCTATGAAATAAGTTTCCTTTATGCTTTTTGGCTTTATGATAACAAGCAAATGATGTATGGTTAAAAGACTGGCCAACACCTGTTGATGTGCATATGATAAATTTTATTCCCCAACTCCAAACAATTCCATCAGACCTGATAATCTGCGTGTATGTCTCTTGGAACTGGAGTTTTCTCTGTTTCTTCTCACACTGAGATACAATGGCACACAATCGTCTGGCATTCATAAATATCTGGGACAGTTTTTTCTTTTCCTGTTGGTCGAAACGCGTTACGTGACCGTGTATTAACATTTGATAATGCCCGCTGAGAAGTGATATAGCCCGCTGCATAAATCAGGCACTGGCACATGGATATGAGACAGTTTAATTGGGTCTGATCGGTCAGGAGTCTGTGTACATGCAACGTGCCACGCAAGCGTTAAGTTCATTGAAGGAGATTCTATTGGGCAACTTTCAAAACGAATATACCATAAAATGGACGGGGGTGTTTGGGAAAATGCAAGTAAAGCTTTAGAACAAAAATCGTTGGAAATTCATCATCTGTTGACTTCTTTTGACCCTCTGAATAAAAAGGTATTTATGAATGGGAATAAATATGTGCTTGGCCAGTCGTCAACTAACATTTAAGACCTTGCTCTGGAGAACAAACGCTGATAATGCCCTCACCTGCGGCTTGGGCATTAGTCGCTTCCATTCTCCTGACCTCGTCTTAAATACGCACATATTTATTCCCTTAACAAAACATACCCCTTCCATTTTTCAGAAAACTGAAGATCAGACTTTTTAATTTCTTTCATTCCAACATTTTCGCTTACTTGACACCACGGATATTCTTGATAGCAAAGCTGATTTCCCTCCTCAATTCCTTCTCGTCAAATTCCATCTTCACCACTTCAAATGGGAAGCGTTCATGGAAGATACGGTTGATTTTGGCACCACCTGACAACTCCATGGTGTTTATTTCATCTCCTGACCCTTCAATACGTTTCTCAAAGTCAGCTCCAAACTGCTGAACCATCCTAGAAATTAAATTATAAACATTAAATTGCATGAAGAAAAAGACTATAAAGACAGAGTTCTTGTGTAACAGTCACCACATATCTCAAGGTCAACCATTTTTCATAAAGTCAGGTTTGCTTTCCGATGAACTTCAGTTGACCTTTTGTGCAAATATATCATTTCACTTGGAACTTAAGAATATGTCATTCATGACTGATTACACTCAATCTAACGCATAAACTTCATCAAAGCTGAGCCGGGGATAAAACCTCCAACACCCATACATTCATTTTGTTTCAACACTTTTTTCACCAAACTTTCTTCAAAAACCTTTCAGAGGTTTTTTCCTTTGTCTTGCTGATATTATGACACTAATATCCTGAAAATCAGGCATTTCTCATGGAAATTATTTCCCAGATAGGCGGTCCAAAATTACCCAACTTTTTGAAGTTGCCATGCAAAATGCATACATCAATCAACATTAACCCTAACAGTCCTCAATCCTCCAACAGGTGAAGGATTGAGGACTGTTAGGGTTAGAGTGTAAACTATGAATGATCAAATGGATTGAATTAAACTTTACAGTTATACCCACAATGAATGTATTTATATGAACAAAAAGTTTCCAAAGAATGGCTTGGGCCAGCATTAGTTAGGTTTAAAAACTTCAATCTCAATGCACTCAATTTGAAGAGGTTACAGAGAGGAGAAACACAGATTCAAAAAATCTTTACAGAAACAGCTTACTGCAGCATGTGTTTAGTTTTGCGTGTTGGATCATCATAATTGACATTCTTGAAGTCTGCTACATCTTTCTCCAAGGACAGGAGTTGTTGCTGAAGTCTGTTCCTCAGTGCTGGAAGAGTATCCTTGATGTGATTGGTCAGTTGCTGCAAGGAGAAAACATCTTGATCAGAACACAGTAATTGCTTTTATAATCTCTCATTTAAAATGGGGAAGTGCTGAAATAAGTGCGGACTTGAATAAAAACTTACAGGAGGTAACCAACACATGTACATCATGTGTGAACTTGAAAATTAACAGCATGATTTGTCAAAAAAAAAATTAACTAAACAAACATTCCTATGAGCGATGTTCGCCAGCCTGGATGCTTGCATTCAATGCTTCAACTCTCAAATTTGAAATTAACGGGTGGCAATCTCCCATTTGAAGCAACATCTACATGTACATGGTATGAGGCTACTCTCTCACCTGATTGAGTACTTTCTGCAGAAATGGTGTCCCCATCTTATCAGCCATGTGACGGTATGATGAATGGCTCAAGAAGAATTTACGCTCAGCAGCCAAGGCTGCTTTGATGTCTTTCTTGCCATCAATGTCTCGCTGACTTCTGTTGACTACACCGATGTAGCCTGTAACAATTGTCATCAAGTCAATGGGAGCAACAAAGAATACTACACATGTATATAGTTCTATTCACTAGATTTCTTTTTTAAGATACTGTAGAAACATAGTGCAAAAGAAACAAAAGTAGAAAATACAGGACTATGTTATAGTCATAAGCAATTGTCCTTCTCAATAACAAGAAATAAAAATGTCTTTAATGCCTTCAGTAAAAAAGTCTTCAGAAACAAAACAAAGGCATGACTTGGACAGAAAAAAATAAAGTAAGCATGTACTGGTATATAAGGCTCTTTCATTGCTTTTAACAGGGGAAACTTGTGTAAAGTTACATGTATATCTCAAACTACATGTAAATTAATCCAAAAACAAAAAAAACGAACACACAATTAGAGCTGCAGCCGAACCACCGAACTGAAACAAAAATCATCAAACATGGCACTTTCGAACTGAACCGAACAGAATTGGTTCATTCAGATGTTCGACTTTAATATGGCATGGCACTGATAGCAAACAGAATGCACACAAGAAAACATGACAAAAAAGCAAATGCAACAAAAACTGGATAATGAGTTAGACCGCAAACCTCGGCACATTTGTGTGTACACATGTACTTTACATCTACAGTTGACTTACGATAGCCCTGCATCACACGCTGGTTATAAAATGCATGTGGTGAGAATTCACTAATAATCAACCGGGAACATGCAAGGTACGGCATTTACGCTGCTTAAGAATGCTAAATTCTCATTACATCCAATTAAGCTTATGTATATTCAGACAGCCAGTCTCCAATAGCTACGTCCTTACATTCCATATTAGGCCAATCATGTCATAAATGGCCATACAAAACGAATTTTTATTCGATGCTGATTGTAATGATCGATCAAAGACAACTCTGGAGAAAAGGCCAATTTTGCTGGGCAGAGCAGTGATTCAGTGCGAACCAGATTTGGAGCTCACGGTGGCCAAATAAACTTACCTTTCATTTGCTCAAGTCATTGTATGTATACGTTGTGATAGAATTTTGCCAGATGTTGTTCAAAAATCTCAAATAACAAAATGACGATCAGTTCGAAACAAGACTGATGGAAAATCGCCCCTTTTCCCATGTGGGTGCCGTCCTGGAAAAGAATGCTGACTTGACACCAAGGTTCTTTGAATATATCGAATGCCATAGTTTGGTAGTTGAATCCATTTCATTACAAATAATTAAAACACAATTTGCTCAAAATCTAATTTGATCTTGTATCCTGTAAAGTAGGGAACTCCTATTTGAGCATGCTGTTTTTTCTGTTATATGCTACAATCGTTCTGTTAAGTCAAGCGTGATCCAAACACAACCGATTTTGGTAGGCGGAACACAGTCAGAAAATGCCTCTGATAGTAACATTCTATGGAATTGCACCTCCTAAATAAATTTTGGTGAAACAGTTTACAAAAAAATATGTTGCTCGTGGATGAGGGATGAAGAAGAAGATTTGCTGCTTGTATTCATGTACTTCATACACGGAAGTACAATGGTATATTTGTAGTTAGCTCTCCAATGTCTCCAATGTGCATTGACAGATCATTGTACATGTACATGTGTGTACATGTCCAAACCCGAACCGAACTGAAGTTCCACGAAAAATTTCCGAACTGTATCTGAAACTAAACCCAAACCGAACCTTGGCACTTACTTGCAGCCCTACACAATATTACTGGTCTTTACCTCTCCTGAGTGGAAGGAGTTTATTCTCCAAGATGTTCCTAGCATCAGTTCCATCATCCATCAAGTCCAGCTTAGTAATCACTCCAATTGTGCGTGCACCTACAAGGGAATCATGTCAATTTAAAGAAGTGAATCACTGTCAATTTGGAAACATCTTAAGTCCTGGAGAATTAATTAATTGCAAACAATAACTCACAACAGATAACAAGAGCTAGTGTGTGAGAAGAAAAAACTGCACTTAGAATTTGCTGATGTACAAATGCTGTGATTAACTTACTATTGATTACTTGCTTTCATTTAAAAGTGTTAATGGATTCACTGTTTTGACATGTATAAGTGGAAATGAAATGAACTGACAATTCCTGCAACCAGTAGTTTCTGAAGATTCTGCAGTCTCTAAATCCCTCCAAGGACCTCAAAAGTACAGTAATTTGTAAAACTACATTTAAGTATACATGTAGCAGGTGATATACCGTACAACAGAAGTGTAGCCTTTTATAGGCACTTCTGGAAGCCATCACGTGTTCATGAAGTGGAATTGTGTACATGTGGATGGAGAATTTTGGATGAGTAGGGTAAGCCTCTAATCCAATTGACAAGAGCGAACATTGGTACATGTACAATGTAGGTACAAACTTGGGAGAGATAAAGAAGTACATGAAGACTGGATGGAAATAGCATATTGATGAAGTACATGTAGTTTCCAATGTTTACCTGATGGATCAACCTCCTTAGCAACTTTGAGGGCATCTGAATTTGCCAAGTCTGAGTTGGCTGGAGAAACAGCTAAAATGAGACAGTTCTCCTTTGAGACGAATTCCATAACCATGCTTCGAATCTGTATCTCAATATCTGCAGGCTGATCACCAACTGGAACCTTTGTCATTCCAGGCAGATCAATCAGAGTCAAGTTCAGAACTGAAAAAGAAATTACAAATGCAGAAAAGAAGAACTGATTATGATAAACTTAAAAAAATTTAAAAGGCCTTATAAAACTAATAATGAAGACCATATACAGTTATACATGTACGTGGGACATACAGTAGGTAATAACCAGCAAAGAAATACATGTATCAGTGTTGTTACAGTAACATGCAATGTTCATATACATTAACATGCATTAACCTTTGACCCATGTATTGCAAAAATGGCAAGTATAAGAGAACCCAAATGTTTAAATTTGAAATGGGATACAAAATGTTTAAATTTGAAAAGGGAAATAGTTTATCTAGAATGACGATATTGTACGACAAACACTCCCACTGCAACCCTTGTCCCAAGTAAAAAGTTCACACACAGATGTGGTAGGTTAAGAAAACACAAGCTTTTGTCACCCTAGCAGTTGTCAATCTCCCAAATATCATGATTTTTCACACAAGTTGTGGGCTTACAATACATGTACCGGTATATGAACAAGAACACGCATCATGGTTCGTTCAATTTGATCTTTCAATTCAGGGGCCAGTGCTACGCAGAAGTCATACATAATGTAAGTATTTACAATATTTAATCCTCTAAACAGATGAAATCTTTTATCACTGACCATGAGGTGAGAAAACTCTTAGATTGATGGGTATCGGTGAAATGCCTTTGTTGCTGCCAGTGATACGATCCGTCTCTGCTTCAATCTCCTTCCGTATCTCATCAAAGTCAGTAAACTTCTTTCCTCGGCAATGAAGAAATTCTCCATACTCTGATGGATCCAATGCGACATTTGGTTTAAATACTCGGCTTATACAGATAAACAATTGCATAGAATGAGCAAATATAAACATAAACAATTAAACACATCTATATCTATTTTCTTTTTGTCTCCAACTATACATGTTGGACATGTTGTACAATAAATGTACATGTACCCCTCTGCCATGAGAAAACATACAAGTACATGTACATGTACATGTCCTTTGAAAGGTCCGTACATTCAATTTTTTAAATTAAGCAATGCATGTGCCTGTACACGTACATGTAACTCAAATCCTAAAATGACTTTTGTCGAAAGTAACAGAATGTAGGAATTCATCAACGTATAATGCATATAGCCCATTTTAGTTCTCCATGCCAAGCATGCATACATGTACACGCATCTGTATGTACATGTGCATGTATGTAAATGCGAATTACATACATGTACAACAATGCTGGTACTGATTTCCTTTATTTTGGTCAATGTCGGCTGCTATAGGCATTTATGTTCCTGATGACTATAGCACACAATACATGTACATGCAATTAATGTACATGTGGGTGTACCAGTACATGCACATGTACTTGTTATCACGTACCGCTACATGTGTGACCAATTTTAATGGAAAAAAGTAAATAAGTGTAGAGTACCTATTTCCAAATGTACATGTACCTACATGTACATGTAGGTTGATTTTGCTAATACAACTACGTGTACATGGACATTTACAGTGTATGATTTTTCTCCTCTCCATTTTGACTTTTTAAAGACATAACCTACCAGCCAAACCAGGAAGTGCATAAATTTACCAGTACATACATGTACATGTACATTATAAGCTGCTGTCACCAACATTTACAATGTACATATGGTAAATGTACATGTATTTATTTCCAACTTCATCAGTCATCATATAGCATATGTAAATGCATGCACCTGCCTACAGCACATGTGGGGTATATGTACCATTATGTCCAAAAGCATAATTCTGAACACTGCAAAGGGTGAACACATCAACACGTATGTACATGTATGTACATGATGTATACAAAGAGCTACAAGACATCCCCCTAAAATTTTTTTACCAATATCAACTTCCTCAAGCAAAAAAGTGAAACAGCAAAACAGTTACAGGTAGATGTACATGTACTTAATTCAGCCCTACCCAAACAGTTGGCTGGATTCTCTCTTTCACTCACACGGAAATTACGTTTGAAATGTCAAACCAGGAAGCCAAACTCGGTTCACACACAAATAACAATAAACAGATCTACACCTGCACATACATGTACCTGCTTTAGATTGGTTTAGCTGAAGGATGAGTGGTCTCCTGGTTACAATGCCAGACCCTCTGGGGAGAAAATCCCTGCAAACATACATGTAAAGGAAACCAATAAGTCCACAGTTTCAATGTTACTTCTACTTCAGTCCGGAGAAACATAAAACATTACACGTAGAGGTACTAAATCATGTGAGGTCTTCTAGAATGTACAATAGAAGACCTCATTCTTCATGACCTGGAATAACACTCTATTCCATGTCAACAAACAATCTTTCATCCAATAGAAACCTCCATTTCAGGGATATTTCATTTTCTTCTGATACACGGCTTTGGAGGATTTTTAAAAGCCAATTACTCAACACCGTACTAATGAAATGTACTTAAGTGCCCAGATTGCAAAGGTTAGTTTGGGATTTAAACACAAGTAGTAAGAACAAACAAGTACCTGTACTGTACAGGTGTCCCAAAAGTAAGTATAGCATGAATATACATGTACCTGTATGTATGTACAAATTAAGAGTCATCAGGTAGGCCTACTCCATGACATTGCTTACCAAAATCCCCCTAAAATTACCAGGCTTCCTCTTTATAGTTGTCATGACACTCAAAAATTGTGACAGTCCAATACAGAATTGACCTTTCCCAATTTGTCAGTTACATTCCTTACAAAAACAACAACATGGAAACTGTTTGTCTAAAGTTTTTCACGTTCTACATCCATTTTATATGTATCATGTAACAATTTTTCACAAGCTGCACTGATGTGATTCTACTGGGCGGGTCAATTGTTTCGTTTATCTGCAAAATACCCCACCAAAATAGAAAGATGGGAGAAGTACATGTAGGGTTAATTTATCTACATGTAGAACTGATATACACGTACCGGTACATGATACACACGAGTACAATTATGTGTGCTTGTTCTTTTCTAGCAAAGGCTAAAACTGGCTTTCCACTCCCAGTACATTTTTTTTTAACTGACATCCCTTGGAGCTATCTGCAGTCATATTTCTCTGTACGCCTACCCTACACCTTGGAAAGAAAAAATGCGCATTCTCTGTTGAAAATTCCCCCAAAACATGTATAAGGAGTTGATGAAACATATATGAAACGGTGTTTATTTGGAAGCTTAGAATTTCAGCAAGAAAAGGAAGTTGTTTTTTGTAAAACATCAATGTTGAACTGGTGCCAAACAGCAGGTTGTGTATTCGGGTGCTGTTGTGCAACTGTGGTGTATGCTTGTGCATCAGATTGATGGATGGTGCACAGGGAGCATGATGCAATTAACAAGTGCATAAATCACACGTTGTTTCAATCAAATGTTATCAAAAGACCCTGTCAAACACGAATAGACTTAATATGACACCTGACAGACTTGGTCTCCTACATTGTATTTTGTAAGATAACAAAACATCACATCAAAACTATGCTTCAATGATCTTTCACACATCACTAAAAATTTCAAGCCCAACTCAACTGTCCTGTTACTGTATACATACTGACTCCCTATAATTAAATAGGCTAGGTCTTAATGAATAAATCAATATACATGTAACGTACATGTACATGTACCATGTACTGGTATGATATAACATACAAGGTAAGATCTCCACAAAAGGAAAACGCATTGTCCCAGAGGGACTTACATGTTAGCCCTAAGAAAGCAACAAGGCATAAAAAAGTACTTCTTCTAGGCTAAGGAATTATTAGTATGTTATGGTTAACCCAGAGATGAGCCTACACATTTTACTTGGTTAATTTGACTTTTCAGTACATTATCACAATCTAATGGATAGTAACCACTCAAAGGGAAAATTAGTGATGTCCGTACATGTATATGCATACCGGTAGAGGAAGGACACAGAAGGAGTTTGAACTGCCCGGGCTGTAACATCTGGCCAATTACCGCTTCCTGGCATGCAAGGTATGTCCATAGTCGGAGCGCAGCGAATGCTTGCTACGCACCATCTGTTTCACAACCACGAAACCCCTTTGTACCCCATGGTCGCCGCCACGATTTGTCGTTAGTAATCTGCATCCTTAAAACTTTGTGTTCTGAGGTATAGGAAATTGAATATTCATCCCTTTGTTGGTGCTTATTATGATCTCATGACATCAAATTTCATGTTGGCACAGTTGCTTGCATTACGCTGTGTGCCCAAATCTATATGTGCAGTCATTGCTCTTAATGAACTCTTTCTTGTGGAGTTATTTTGGGAATAAACTGGCATAGCCCAGTCGTTTACAAAATTTTGTGTTTTGTTTGAATCATTTTTATTATGCCATGGTGTTTGTCCAAAAGCGTATTTTATGAGATTTCACGATCACTCCCTTTGATGAAATAGCCCATTTTGTTCCTAATGAACTAAGCTTTCCAGTAGTGAACATTTGGGAAGAATTCCATATACGAAGTTCACTGTGATATTGCGTAATTACTACAAAAGTATCCTTACATTGATCGCTGAATGAAGACGATTCCAATAGGCATTGAAGAGCTGAACATCATAGGACAGAAATGTGGAGTTTTGGGCACACTTTTGGAGCTACACATGGACCAGGTTTACATCGACAGGCGGCCATCTTTGCTTCTGAAGAACATGGCGAATGCGCACGACGTGTGCGCATGAACCCGATCATATCCCGAAAGAACCATTATGTAACAGGGGTTGGGCTGCCACAAGCATTGAGGTAATTTTATGCATGAATCCGCAACACGAGGAGTGCAGAGGGCCGTCATCTGTCTGGATGGATCTACACAGTTCACGAAATGCTGCGCAATGTGCCCTACTGTACTTGTACATGTACAATTTTTACTTGGGGGAAAAGAGTGCGTGTTTTGCGACAATTTTTAAGTTGGACAATTTGTTTAGAAGGAAAAAAAGGGGCCCAATTTCTTTTACAGACAGTTTGTAAGTTGGACAATTTGTTCAGAAGGAAAAAAAGGGGCAAATTTCTTTTAGAGAGTGCTTGTCAGTTGGAGGAGTTTTTTTCTATATTTATACAGAGGGAAGGGGAAAAGGGAGCTGAAACCTGTCTTTAGATTATTGTGTGGCTATCTGCGCTCTAAAATGTGAGGGGAGGCTTGTACAGGAGAAGAACATCCTTAAGGATTTGATTGAAGTGGTCTACTCCTGCATGTCGGCACAACCTACTTATATCAACAACGAATAGCCACATTTATTTATATTTAAATATTCTAATTTATACAAATATTCGTGAATAATTACATATTCAGTTTCATAAATATTCAATTTTTTAAATATTCATCTTGACCTCATCATGACCTCTCCTTAATTCAACCGTAACTTTATATGGAACATATCGACTTCCTCCGGCAACAAGCGCTCGTGTGGCGTGGTCAGTAAGACTGCTGTATTTCTATACCTAACAGTTCTCTTCATTGCAGGTTCGATTCCCCTTTACGAGACAATTTGGATTAAATGTATTAAATGTGTATATTGACTGTAATAATCCTTGTACTAATGACAGGAAAACTGTGGAGAAATAAAGGGACGGGATAGTGAAGGAAAAAGGAAACGGTAGAGGATATAGTAGGGGGAAAAAAACGGCAAAAGGACTCACTTTTTTGCCGTTTTATTGCGTGGGGCCCCTTCTTTTTAAACCTGTCCCCCTAAGTTACTGAACCCCCTTTCACATCTCTATCCCCCAAAAATAAATGTCGCCCCTTTTTAAATCTGTCCTGGAGCAAAAATTTCTCCTAAAAAGTGAACTTCATATATGGAATTCTTTCCGAACATTTTGTTGGCCAGTCTTAGCCAAATTCGTACCAAGTCTTTGAACACTGGTGTATTGGATGGAGGAGAATAAAATTACAAACTTTGCATGGATAATGGAACAGCGTGTCAAAATTTCAAAACTTAATTAATGATGGCAAAAGTAGGTCTAATATCAGGAATTTTTTTTTAATTTCCTGATCACACCAATAATTTGTGTTTAATTGCCAGCAACAAACTACAAGTATTGCTAGGACAGGCCCCGCTTGTCCGGCTAGTAAATGCAGGCAGTAATCAGGCATTTTTCGTCTGACTCGGCGGCGAACATCATTGAACTCTTTGAAGTGCCTGGGTTGCAATTCCTTCTGTGTCCTTCCTCTATGGTATTTGGAACATTAACTCTAGCATGTCTAGTAAAAGCTGCTGATGGGCCTACCTGCCAACGAAATTTTCAAGGACAGAGCTTTTGCCTGCGCTCTGGCCACCAACAACAGCGATTTGTGGCAAATCCAAGGAACTGCTGAGACCGATGGAAGCAAATGCATCTTGCAGCTTATTCACAATGGGTATGAGTTCTTCC
The DNA here is from genome assembly GCF_054643075.1 of Acanthaster planci. NCBI lineage: Eukaryota > Metazoa > Echinodermata > Asteroidea > Valvatida > Acanthasteridae > Acanthaster > Acanthaster planci. The sequence goes on along the minus strand of NC_141787.1, from coordinate 17,505,091 downwards.
ATTCCATAATTACCCATCTTAGGTTCACGAAGAATTCACTGATTATAAAGAAATGGCTGTTCTTTGCTTGATTTCAAACCCCCTGACTTCTCCAGAATCACGGACGAACGGGCCTCCACGAAGAAAATGGATATGGCCTCCCACTTCCTGCGTCTGCGCAGACTGCTGAAGATGTACGTGTACTAGCTCAACGTAGTAAAATACGTAAGATAATACGAGGAACTAGACAAGTTCAACGGTGACGTCATATTTCAATAGTTAATCGACTACTGTTTTGTAGGCTGCATCCTTATCTGTAGTGTAGAGGTCTACATGTAGGGCTCCACTCGACTCCATTTGAAACGCATAGACGCGCAGACCCAGCTGTAGCCCTTGGAGCCCGTTTTGGACACAGCCATATTTACAGTACGAATGATGTAAGCGTTTTGCTTCAATCATATCTATATTTGGGATTGCAATCATTTTATTTCTCAGGAAATGTGACTAATGATACACATTTCGTAGAGGAGAGACACAGGTCAAAATATAAAAGTCGGTTTTTTTTAATCATGTATTTAAACGAGAGGTATTAATTTTTCTTTATTTCATTCTGGTTTATTTGACCTAAACAGGATTTCCTAAATTAGAAGTCACAGACTTAAACAGGATTTCCTAAATTAGAAGTCACAGGCTTAAACATTTTGGTTCACAATAACATATACGCAGATTAAAAAAAAGCAACAACACTAATTGAATTATTTTTTAATACTGAAGAACAAGAATGACACAGTGAAAGTGGAGTGACTACAGACCGTAAGTCCTCCTCACTGGCACTCTATGCCCCGTCCAAGCCCCAACCCAGATTTAACTTTAATCCTAATGTAGAGTTTAATCCAAGTGTAGCTTTTTCTAGAAAATTTGTTTGATTATTGATGCATAATAATTAATTTAATATTTAGTGCACAATTAACAATTTAACTTTTGATTTAATTAAACAGTTTACCTTAAACTAATGTTCGGGAAGCTATTTAACAGTTGATGATCCCACAAAATGGAACTCCGATCCCCCCCCCCATCCTCGGTCTTTGATGCTACAAGCCCCCGACGCCTCACAAGGGTGAACTCAGACGGTATTCTAAGAATTATTTAGCCACTTTCAAGGGAGCATCCCTGGGGGCAACGGAGGCCATGTCCCCCCCCCCATGGTGTTCGTCTCGTCTCGTCTCGTCTTGTCTTGTCTTTAACAAAGTGAAGTGTCTTAAATGGAGGTTGTTTTTTTATGGACAGACCCATTTTGTTCAGGAAACTGTTTCAGTGAGCAGCTGCTAAATTGTGACTGGGGAGTGGTGCAGTGAGTTGCAAAGAGTGCACCGGAGACGCCGTTTACTTGTTCCCCCCCCCCCCCAAATGGGGTCTGAATCCGGCCTTGACCATTATTTCGTGCATAATAAGGAGAGCTTCAAGTTGCTACTTTGCGGCAACTCTGACTCGTGCTCCGGGAAAAGATGACAGAGGGCGCGCTTCCCTAACTGTTAACAAGATGGCTGAGTTCGGGCGGCTTGTTCTCGTTTGTTCACGAACAGCTAGCTCGATTTGCTGTTCGTGGGTCGGTCGCTCAAACGCCGGGAAAGTACAACCGGTTAATAACGCTAGTATTTATTTGTGGCTAGCAACATGGCAGCGTCTTTGTGCATTCTTCGGTACTTAATGTTGGATAACTGGGCTAACTTTTTTTCCATTAAAAAAAAAATTCATTTCTGTCAAAACTTTCCATTGTCCGAGTAAAGCCATATCGGTACTTTGGCGGCTGTTCAAAAATCAAATCTCACGACTTTTTCCATGTGTTCGTGTGAAATCCTGACGAGGAGGTGGTGTGTGAACCTGTTCCGAGAACAGTGTTCTTTGGTCTTCAATGTTCCCGCCGTTCGGGCGCGAGAACACGAAATCCATGTGAAGAACGGACCGCCCGAACTCGACCGATGTGTGATAAAGCGCGTCCGCCCTCTATCATTCAAACCAGCTATTAAAAACCTGGTAGGCCTACTAATAAGCCTTTTGCGAGTTGAATTTGAATGAAATCTGGTACAACTCAATTTGAATTCTCTATTGCTATACCTTGTGATTCGGGGCAAGCTTTGCTTAGTTACATAAGAGACGTCTTGCAACAATACACTGTTCTCAGCTCAATGGATAAGAAGGGCACAAATATGAACCCCATTCCCTTCCCGAGATGGTGGTCGCAATGCAAAAGCTTGCCATGAATCAAGAGGTATAGCAGCAGTGTCTTCAGTCTGGAAAATTCAAATTGTCACGTTTATGTGCGATCAGATAGTTCAGTGTACCAGATTTTATTCAAATTTAACTCACAAATGGTTAATTGAAGTAGACGGACTTAAGTGGAGGGTGATTTTTACCAACCACTAAAGTCAGAAGGTCCGACGAGGAACGTTTGAATGCAACGTGATATCAGTGGTATCCCTAAGTCCACTGGGGGGGGCGTGGCGCGCCGACCCATATACTCGATAGGCACAAGCATGTCTGGGAGCAGACTTGTAATTAATGTCGCTATTAGCTAGCTTTTAGATGATGGCTAGTATCATGGACATCTTGATTACTACACTCAGTTTCGGATTGATTCACTTGATGAGTTGCCAGTTCTGAAAAACCTCCTGTTTGTTTTATGCCTCCACCCTTGCAATTACCCGTCTGGGTTTCCTCCGTGCTTAGACTAGATCAATAGCCACAGTATATAGCCATTAATCACTTTTTCATACCAATATTAATTTGTTATGGATTCAATAGTTTGCCTCCTGTGATCTTACATGCAGATTTACCCACTGCATACCATAAAATGAAAGGATCGTGATTTCCAAAATTTAAAACCTATAACTGCGACCCTTATCGAGTTTTAGCTCACTCAAGTGACCAAACATGACTTTTAAGAACAAGATGAAGTGTTTATTATAACTTTATACGGTTATAATTAACGCTTAGGCCGTCTTAATATCACACCTTACTGCATTATAGAGGCGGCATAATGTGAAATAGAATCTGTGGAACATAAAACTGCGCAGGCGAATAGAACTGCAACAAGGTAATCTTGAGACGATGTGTGTGTGTGAACCCGAAGCCTGGTCCAAGCTGCTGCCTTAAGGGCTTACAAGATTTCCCTCAGGAAAACGGGGTTAGAGACAACCCAAGGCTAGTGTGGTGGGCGTGGCTTACAGCACGAGTGTTCGGCAGCATCAGTTTCGTCTGAATAAATTAATGCATTGGCAAGTGAGACGACATCATGACATCATCCTGTCCTCTGCCAGATCTATCTTATTAGCGTGCTGGTATTTCAGCAGACCTCACCGGCTGGTACATTTCAGACCACTCCAATCTGTTTCGCTGATGCGGAGAAAGCTTTTATCGCTGCAGCAATGTATCTAGTACGGCTTTCCGTCAAGCAAAGGTAAGCGCAGTCTGTCTTGATCTTTTCTGCTAGGCTTGTCAAATGAGAAAACAGTCACAGTAACGTGTTCCTTTAAATTAAGTAATAGATATAAATGATTTTAATAGGCTATAGGATTTCAATTTAAGGTTTATCGAATGGAAAGCATTCCACTTTTTCACTCATAAAACAAAAAATTCCTAATTAGGGATACAGAGACCAGTCTTTTGTGCAAAGCCTCACTGTGTTTTCCGTTGACACTGCCATCACTGCTGAAATTCATCTTTATAGTGAGACTAAAGTTTTATTAGAGAAAATCTTTAATGTCCGGGGACTTCGTTTAGAGTTTCGTAATTGTATAAGAAAATTGAAAAGAACAAAATAATAATAACCGTGAACTGAATTTCACATACGTATAGGGCCAAATGCACTGACACGGGGGATGTAAGTTACAGCACTTCATTAAATTTACCCCAAGATTTATATCACAGACCAACTCAGGATTTTTTTCACCTACTAAAGGGTTGGAAAATTCATCTAATAGCCTAAAACCAAGCCTTGCGGCATTTCAGAGAACCTGAAAATGAGAACTTTTATCGGACATTTTGTATCTCGGTTCATGTCACCGACACACCTTTATCTCTTAACTTCAATTTTAAAATGTCTGCGATGCTTCGCGGTCTTGCAGATAACAAAGTGCAATAATATTAATTTTGTACGGTTCCTGCCTCATTTCCTTGCGTACTTTAACAATCTGAAAGTTCGGTGTACCCGGAGATTGGTATATACTTCATAAAATATGACACTGAGGAATCAAAAACTTGACAACGATTAACGACGGAAAGATAAGGATGAAATATTTCATATGTCAATAAACTTCTGTTTCTCCATTCAAAATGAAATAACAACCAGCTAGTTTTCTAATGAATAATGGCATAAGTATTTGGATAAAGTATTAACACTGCCAGCTTCAAGTACTCTGGAAGAAAGACTTGTCTTACACACTTGGGATTATTAAGTTTATCAGCTATACCCGAACTTTATATTATTAATTTGACTATTTTGGTACGCACTTTGAACGAAAAGGAATGGTCGTGGGATAAGAACGTTAACTTCACACGGAAACAGGCTTCTTGACTTTATTTCAGTCAACCATCTGTGACGAGTCGGAAAGATCATGTTAATTGTTCTAAATTTATGTAACTGTATGAAATTACATCGTTTTCTTATGCCTATGTTTGGCTATGAAAAGCGCTTATTTCATTGTTTGGCCTTTGGCGAGCGCACTGGCCCTTTTAAGTATAGGTTTTCCCAGACATTTTTGGGAAAATGTCTGCATGAATTAGCAAAAGAGGGGTAGAATGAACGTCCAAAACCGCTGTTTCCGTTTAACAATTAAAATTCTATTTCCACGAGGGTGCACTCAGCCACAGCATACGATTTCCCGAATTTGCACTGAATTTGGTACAATTACATTTCATTTTTAGCTTGAAGACAAATCCGAGGCAAATCTGCAATCCTATATTCTTTTAATTATCATGAATCTATTTCGCTCCTTGACAAGCATTCGACATCATTTAGAAGAAACATATGAGTAATGTTTAATTGAAGGATTAAATGTCTAAATATTACTGATGACTGAACGAAGCCAAGTGGTATAGTCCTTTGAAATATACCTACTATAGTAATAAAGCCTGTATACAAACCTAAGTTGTTTTTTCTCTCAGCATTAGCCACAACCCCAGCATGTAGCCAAGTTTCACTTCACATGAGCCTTTTACAATATCCAATAATGGCTGCAGGAGGGAGACAAGACAACTGGTTTTCATTTTGGTCAGATTTATATTATTTTAACGTTTCATTTGCCTACAATTTACATTTACCTTTGTGTATATATAAGAACAGGTATTATTACCTTGACTTATGAATGAATCAATAAAAATGTTTAATGATTTGTATAGGCTTGTATAAATTTAATGCAGAACGTGCCAAATGAAAAGAAGAATGTTCAATTCAGCCAGTGTGACAATAAAAAATCGATTACTGAGAATGGGATTGCACATTCGTAATAATGCAACGCATACGTCAAACCGAAAGCCAAATTACGTGTTTGTAATTCTTTTAATGAAACATTGTGCACAGTCGTTTATTTGAATGATGCAAAATTAAATCGAATGCTACTTATTGCACAAATGAAATCAGGATAAACGTAGTTCTCAAAATCAGAGCCAAATTGAAATATGTTTATAAATTCAAATGCATTTTGCAAAATTGTTCGGGAAAGCCTACACATGTATCTGTGCCCCTTTCCTGTGATACACACAATCACTCATAGAAGGGCCTAATTCGTTTAAAAAATTAACACAGTATGTATTCCGTTATCAATTGCATACAGAAGGGAAATAATCATTAAAATTTCTTTCACTGAATAAGCGAAACAGTAAGTATAATGGCAATATATTTATATCTTGCATTCTATTTGTTTCTATACTTACAAATTCAACTAAACCCAATGTTTGAAGAGAACCAGCTTTTTGCACACTAATATCCACAGTAAACTACATGCATGTTGCCCCTGTATCTACAGTGATGTCACTGATCCATGCACGACATGTTGAGTGCTGGGAGCACGTGAGAAACGTGCAAAGCTTCGACATCCAACAGGTGTCTGGCAAAATGCAGAATATTACCATGGCAACTCAAAGCCTTAAGTCACAATCTACAGGAAGGGACAATCCTGGGGTTTTCTACAATAAATCAAAGTAGCTTAGTCGTGGAGAGCACAGATCCCCACTATACAACAAATTCAACATCCGGTTTCGAGACAATTTTTTTCAAATGATTAAGAAGTCACCTTTCATCAGGATTCACGAAGTCGAGGTAGACTGTATTGTGCTTTCATGGTCAGAGGGACAATTTTTGCTACTGCAGATAGTAAGATGTGCATTTCTCACACTGACTTTGTTGAGTGTAAATAACAGTGTCCAGGAGAGATATCCTTTAACTGTAATGTGAACCTCAGAAAATAATAATAAAATGAACAAAGAACCCTCAAACAAGCATAAAAGCGTCCCAAAACTAAATATTATTATAAGTAAATTTTTAAAATGAATTAAACATACAAAGTTTTGTCTTGTGCTTTTGGAGGGGTCTCGTTTTGGGGGTACAGGGGAATTTATGCCTTGTTTTCGTTGTTCGTCCACTGCATGATTTGTGTGAGAATTTAGGTGTTCAAAATCTTGTCAGATATAGGATTTTCATGATCACAGCACAGCACATTTCCAACGTCAAATTATCAGTCATTTCAAGAGAGTTATTCACTTTACAATGAAAAGTTTTTTTCCATAACTGTGTATTGTTTAGTACCTTTGCATAAGAAACATGACAAAAGTTAAGGAATAAACACTAACAGTCGTAAATCATCCAATTTTAATGTGATTTTCCGTACATCCTTTGGGTATATAGGGTTATTTGGCTGGCTTTGTCCATTTCCTGTACTTCATTTCACTTTTGCTGAACTAGTGTTTTCAGTGTCTATTACATACATCTTATCCTAAAGAAAAGAAATAACCATTTAAACGTGAAGAAATACATGGTGGTTAAAAAACACACGGAATTATAAAAAATAAACTGTGAAACGGCAATACCAAAATACAATTTTTGTCATCTTTTTCTTTATAACCCGAGATTGTTGGTTTATTTCGTTGGATTGTTTTTCCTCCATGGAGTGGCTTCAGTATTTTAACTAACTGTGCATGCAGGAATAGAGAATCGATTACACTGTACTTTAATATGGTACTGATCCAGATCTTTTTAAACGTTAGAGATTACAAAGAATGTTATGCTGTAACGAATGCGTTCCGTAAGCTTCAAACAGCTTCCTTAACATTAAAACCATGGAAACCATTTTTCATGAGTTTCAGTGTCTTATATTTTTTTGGTGACTCTATCAATTACTGCAGCAAGGACTGCCAGCATTCGAAGCATGTAATGTTTTCATTTATTATTTCCGCAGTCAAGTTATTTTTCAAATAATGACACTTTAAGTATTGATCACAAAAACCTTCCCTTAATTGCCAGTGACTAAGATTACACCAGGCATAGCAACACTGGACTTTGCCCTCCAAAACCGATCATTTAGAGTCATGTGTTAACCTAATTCCACTTGATAATGGTACAGAAGCATACAAAATTGAACTAACTAGCTTTCACCGGAAACTGCTCATCTTTACACGTCTCAGTCGTGCGTGGAATAGAATTCAAATTAGAAGTTGGTATTCTCTTTCGAGAATTTGAACTATTTTCAGCATAGATTTTCTTTGTTTCGTATAACGGATTAAGCACAAATCACGGCAATTAATGCAAACACTACTGAGGTCGAATTATCGCCAAGAAATCACAAAAATCAATATCATCATTACGGGTGATGGTCATATCACCAAGGACTTATAAATTCAGTTCACACTTGACCGTAAATTTAGTTATATACTTGAGTGTCTGTGTCATTGCAGAGCATTGGTCTCATTGGGACGCGTCGAGTTGCTGTGACTATAAGATACGGTCAACTTGCAGGCAAAACGCTTTGTCACAACAGCAAGAAACCGCTTCGATGTTTTAAGAATTCCCAGAGGACACTAAGTCAACTTAACTGAAGTCCATGTTTGACATAAGAGAGGAGACACGTTTGATGCGGCAGTTTCATTTTAAAAGGCTCGAAATCATGCAATGGCTTTGCACTTCTTTGTATACTAAGATCTTCAGACAAAGCAAAACGAAAAAAAAACTGTTGGCAACATTTTCTTAATTAAAATCCTTCTTTTCCCAATCGTTACGAACGCTTGAATATTTAACAAAATCGTGTAATTTCCCGAACTGTCTCTTTGCATCATTAATTTCCATCAACTAGCCGCAGGCATATACATGTACATGTATATACTTGCCTGTTCCAATAAGCCATCAGGGAATTACCAGGGAAATTCAATATGACCAGGGAGCGTGGCAGCCAGAGTTGTCAAACTCACCGGCTGTGAAATGGAGAGCAAACTCAGGGAAAGCCACTTGTCCCAGTGCAAGTGTTCTCAGGACTAGCACTAACTTAAAAAACATGTTCCAGAGGAAACACACTGCATAAATCAGTACGAAGAGTACGAAGACCTGGAAACCGTCACTTGACAGTACCTAGAAATGGGTGCGTCAGGTGGTAATAAGATGACCAAACTTCTTGAAATGTACAAAACAATATTAAGAAACTGAGAAATAATTTGATTGTCTTTACGAGTGAAGAAATAAACAAGTGATTATTAGAACTGAATCAAATAGCGTGGTAGTTGGCTCCATGTTATCACAGAGCAAGGCCGTTTCACTGTGTGGGCGTCCAACGATCTTCGATTTCTTCACCCCTGGATCGAGGCCCAGTTTATGTGGCCGATCAAGATGATCATGTAGACGACATCACTGTGACATCCATCCTTGAATTAAATTTACTTATTAATATTTTTGAGGGGGAACACACGAGAAAATAAAAAAATTAGAAATAACAGATGGACACAGTTACCATAGTAACGGATAATGTGAGAATGCTAGCAACCTTGCATTATCTTACAAACTGAAAATTCAGGTCGCAGTCAATACAAGTATGGACGATACTGAAATTAAATAACTTCCCCATAAGGCAGTTAATAATATAAACAGTAGTGACATCTTATCCTCTTCCTAGATGATTACTCCACCAAAAAAAGGGAATACTTGGTGCCAAGCTTTATCATTCAAGGCATACATCTAACAGGAATGACCTTTTCACTCCATAAACAGGTAATAAACCCTCTTGTATTGAGAACGGTATCATCAGTTTGTTGACTTCGGTCAGAATGGGAGCAACGATCAGCACTCGGCCAAGAAGGGCAAGTAGTGACGTGACAGAGGGTCGACAACGGCCACAGTTACGCTCGGCATCTGGGACATTCTTAAAAACAGGTAAATAAACCCTCGTTAATAAGGAACCAACAACATGAACATGAAAATAAAATGTACAAATTCTAAGAAATATTTACTTGGACTGTTGTTACTGTTTTTCTTTACTAAAGTCAACTGTCATTTCCTAAATGCTTGTTAATTAAAGGACTCGATATAGTTTTACAAACGAACCCTCCTCTTAATCATGTTTTCAATAAAAGTCAGAAAGAAGGGATGAAGATAGTAAATTACCACATTTACTTTTAGTGTGTGAAGTTTCTATTGCAGTGTACTGTACCCAAACACTTTTATTTCTATAACAGAATAAATGCCCAACCTCTTTTTGAAGAAAACCTTCGCAATGCCACTATCACATACTTGATCGAGTGCAAATGAAAGACTCTAGGTGCTTTTGCTTTTGTATTCTTTTCTTTTACAGACAGTCACTTGTTGGCCCCATGGTATCCTGCTACACCTGTTACTAGTAAAAACAACTCTCCAAGGTTAACCAGATCCTCTTTCAATAAGATCCCTGAGGCTGATGAAATTAGCAAAAATCCTAATCTAGAGGAGGGCAGGCAACAGAGAGCAAATAGTCGGTCATTTCTGGGAAAGCTGATCCGCCGTAAGAGGACCTCCTCTTTACTTGGCAGTATATCAACTGTCGAAGGAGCTGACACGGAAATATGTATAGAAATTTCCCAAGATAAAAGTCCCAAAATACTGCAAAGCAGAGCTGAACCGAACAGCTCCAACATAAACGTGGAAAGGAATCTGCAAGATGAGGCAGAAATCAGTTACCAGGACAGCAAAGATGATGAAGATGACAGTGTCTTCTTAGATGTTGAACCGAGACCTAGACTGGCAAGTGCTGAGAGTAGTTGCAGTGAAGGGGAACCATCTGTCATTGGGGGGAATCAATTACCAAAGAAACAAAGGAGTACAACATTAGTATACAGACCACCTGTAGCTGAGAAAGCAGTGCAAACTGATCAAGTTGAATACATGTACACTGACAGTCGCAGTATGCCATGTGCCTACTGTAGACACCGTTGTCTCTGCTACAAGAATGATCCATACGATTCTAATTCATCCACCCAATCACTAAAACTGAATTCTGAAGAGACAAATAAACGCAGACGAAAACGGTGGTCTCCACTGATAAAAAAGCGACCTCTTCTAATAAAACAAGCAGTTACTACTCAGCCACCATCAAAAGCAAGGCACTGTGAATATGGGTATCAGCCTACTCCACCAAACCCACATCCATCACGAATGATGACACATATAACCGACTACACACCTCAATCACAACCATCCTCACCTAAGGGATGGCATATCCAGTATCGTCAAAACAGAAGACGGCGACGAACCTTTTCTGAAGATAGAGTTAATGAACTGAATTCTCATCAGAGTAACATCAACAGTAGTTATCCTAGTCTGTGCTCACAAAAATGTATATCTACACCAACTGACGAACAAAGACCCTCTGATCATATCAGACGTGCAAGACTCTACACTTTATGTCTCCAAAAAGCCAAGACACCCCTTGTGAAAAGTTCATCTTACAGCCCAACAGTTCCGCTTAGACGACAAACATGGTCAGAGAAAAGTCGTCCCACTGGTCCTCAATGTGAAGGGTCAAAGAAGACTAAAGGTTTCCTGGGCATGTTACGTCACTTGCGAAGCTCATGCAGTGAAACCGATATATCCATGGAGCATAGGCCATCAGTGGACAGTAATGGGTATGTCGATCCATTCTATATCACCAGACATTTCAACCGTCTCAACTTGAAAAGACTGTCCTTATCGCATCCTAACCTCAACATTGGTTTGAAAGGAAGCATAACTCCCCCTAGTGGTTTGAAAGGGAAAGTTTCAGCTGCTGTTGAGAGACTAGAAAGGGTGTTGACAGGGAGAACATCATTTGGGCGAACTTTCTCACAAGAATCACAGCAATCAACAAGTAACGGTTGGAACAGTGACTTACCAGGCAGTCCATCCGACTCAGATGCTGCTGTCTATACGTACAAAAAACAACAGCGATGTGATTTAAATCGTGAGAATGGTTACATGACATTTGATCCAGAACTGAATCCTCCCTTGCCAAGACCTCGTCGAGTTTTATCTAGTTCTTGCTCCTCAGCTCCATCAAGTCCAGGTTTTCAGGAAAGATGCAACACTGGTTTCGAGGATGTCACATGTAATACTGGGTGCGAAGAAGAGAGCATCTATGAAAGTCTTGACAATTATTCCCCAAGGCACCGAGCAAGCACCTTGAAGAGTTTACCATCGTCAGAAGGAGAAACCCCTCCTGAGGTAAAAAATGCACACAAACCTCAACAAGTAATAAGCAGTGGACTAATATTTATGTTGACAGAATGTAGTGTTAGATATGTTATGTTATGTGCACACACCATATCCAAACAGGTAAAGACAAACATATGATGTATCATGAATGATGTCTCTATGCCTTCTACACAGGTGCCTCCAAGACCACCATCTCATCGACTGAGACAAAGACAACGTGTCCTTAGAAGACAGATGCCCTTACCACCAATCCCAACAGCTCACAGCACAAGCATCTTGAAAGATAGGTCACCAATGCCAATTATGACTACTAGTTCAGCTGGTAACATCAACACTGTCCAACACTCACTCAACAAAACATCAGGTTGTAGAAATAACTTTGTCACTGGACAAAGCTCGTCTTGTAGCACACTCCCCTTCCTTCGTATGGATTCATCTGAAGAAGACTCCGTATTTGAGGTACATATGGAGAACACAGCTGGTAGCAAAATAGGGAAGGGAAAAACTACTGAAGACACACAAGTCTGTGTCGGTGTCAAAGATGTGAAAAATATTGATGAAAAGTGTCAAAAAGGTAGTGTTACAAATACAAATAAATCTGAGAAACAAGTAGAAGGGCATGCTGCTATTGTTTATGAAAACGAAGCTACAGTCAATGGTAATTAGACACAAGAAAGTGATGGTCATCAACATTAACGTGAATGATACCTTTGTTCATAAACTGCATCACTTCTCTTCTCTCTCTTTATGAATTCTGCACGTATATATTTACATGTAGGCTTATTGTGTGATTTTAGTTAGGGTAAAAACGTGACCGGTTCTCTCGGAAATTTCATTCATTGAGAATTTAATCTACAGTGTACTTATAGTCATTTATACCATCCAATATTTCAACTTAAAGTGGAGATTAAGGATTTGATTCACAATGAAGTGAACAATGGAATGACTTTCTGTGAACACAAGTCACACTTACATTTGTATACACTTATACTTTTGAAACACGATGAATAAATATGCACACCTTCATGAGAAAATGGCAGAAAAAATACTCCCAATGATGTTCACCTTAAACGTAGGGTTTCTGAAGTGGCACACATATTGTGAAAAGGTCAAGTGATGACTGACAACCTATCAATATTTCATAGGTATTTGATTAAGAGTTTTACTTGGCAATGCTACATATACAGTGTGTTGATGAGGCATGCATGCAAAATGGTGTATAAAATACACATTTTCAATGTCTTTCTTTGAAATGGCCATTGGCTAATTTGCTTGTACATGTCAAAGCAAAATCATATCTATATTCATTCTGTTCAAGTCTATGCTGGCTCTAATGTTAGAATTACTGAACGTCATGTCAGTACACTCTATTCTGATAGGTCAAACGAGACTATGCTGTGAATTTCTACTGCCAACTCTATAGCTGTTTTACCATCAGTGAGATACTCTATATGTACGTATGCTTTACTTCATTCCTACTGGAGTTGTATATTCAGTGAATATATTGGCACATGTATCATCCTTTTTCTTGTTTATTTGTGGAGTTTTAAAATCACATCTGTTGAGAAGATTCCTTCATCAATAGGTAAAACAAACTCAGTTTTCGAAAGCAGATCTAAATGAGGCAGTAGTTAAGCTATTTAATGGGTTGTAATGGTATGTAATGTGAACAGATAATTAACACATTGAATATTCAGCAGTGTTCATATAGTAGCAACGCTGACTTATGTGACAATGCATATTTTTAATGGAATCTTACAGGGTATTCAAAGTAATCAACTAAAATTTAAACTAAGTGTAAGATGATGCCTTGATGTGGGACTTGATTACAAGATAGAAGGGATCACTAGAGGCATAGCAGTGAGCAATGATAAGACAAGTTCATTGTATGATCGTTGCAAAGTTTTAAACTCCATTTATATCATACAATTTATCAGCTGAAAATAATAGATCCACTGAAATTCAAAGTAGGAGATTAAAACTAGGCCAGAGAGAAAAATTTGCTGTTTGGATAATGAATACTATTTTCTCATTAACCAAAATTTGAAATTGCCACGTAGGCTCATTATTTTTAACTTCCAACAAGCCCTTGTCAGACCTAATGAAAGAAACATCTCAACAACTGGATGGCAGATTTACTTCAGCTGAAAATCAGTGTTTAGAGATTGATTTTACTAAAATGCAGGAGTCATTTGATGTGCGCCTCTTGACATTAAGATGAGAGTTAAAGTCATTAGCACTGCCAGTCTCAAGTGGTACTCCAATGAAGGTCTTAATTTATCCAATTCAACGTCTTTAAATTGAACTTTGAATTAATTATAGGTACGTGTATAAGAAGGCCTTAATCCTAATGCACTAATAAACAAGGTTGTGCAAGAATGACTAGCCATCCAAGGTCACCTCCTATCAAATGTATCAGGCATGGAGTTAGGAATCCAGAAAAACAAAGAAGTAACAACAAAAGCAAAATAAAAAGAGAGGAAATTCAAATCTGCACGATGGTATGTGCCACTTTCTTTCTAAGTACGGGATTCAGGAATAAACAAACGAGAGATGTGATTTGAGGAAAAGTTACGTACATGTACATGTACCTGTAACATTTGATACAAACAGAATAAATATATGCTCAAGTAACGGAAATCACCATTAAAATTCTGTTGAACTACATGTTTCAATTTTAAACAAATATCTGTGAATTTCTTGTAACAAATACAGAATCAGATGAAAAATCATGAACTAATGTCTACATCAGAAATATTTGTCACCTCAATATTAATGACCAATGCCAAATTACATGTACAGTAGTTGGCCACTGTGAGGGGAATAGATGGGTTAGGTGAGCTGAATGTTACTGAGCTATGCCAAATTACATGCACATGTACAGTAGTTGGCCATTGTGAGGGGAATAGATGGGGTAGGTGAGCTGAATGTTACTGACCTATGCCAAATTACATGTACATGTACAGTAGTTGGCCACTGTGAGGGGAATAGATGGGGTAGGTGAGCTGAATGTTACTGACCTATGCCAAATTACATGTACATGTACAGTAGTTGGCCATTGTGAGGGGAATAGATGGGGTAGGTGAGCTGAATGTTACTGACCTACAGTGTATGCCAAATTACTGTACTGTAGTTGGCCACTGTGAGGGGAATAGACGGGGTAGGTGAGCTTTGCAAATGTATACTGTATTAAACTGTAATATTTTTTCCAAAGCCAGATTACCGTCAGTGATTTTTGCTCAATGAACATGTACATTTTATTAAAAACTTGAAGTATTTAAACGATGTTCACCTAAACACGAGCCACTAAAATGTCAGGATTCTGGCTTTGAAAAACCCTTAATGGTAACAACTCTTATCAAGTTTGGCAAATTCTTTTGAAATCGAAACCAACAGCAACTTTCTTAACTAGGTGAATATAAAACTCAGCTTACTTTTTGGTGTCGTGCACTTCTTTGGAATACATTAAGTGAAAGTTCTGATAAGATAATGGCAACCTTGGCAAAAACAGTAAAGACATCTTTACTGACTCAAAAGAGATAGCATCAACAAAGAAAATCTATCAGAAAAGGTTCTTTCTTGGACCAAATTAAAGGTCTTATTTTATTATTTTTTTCTTTTTCTAACGATAGGTTTTCCCAAGCAACTTTACATTTGAATTTGAAAACTACATAAATCCTGGTTTCATTTGTGCAATAACTAGCATTCAATTTCATTTTGCATCATTCAAATTAGTGAGTGTGTATAACATTCCATTTAAAGAATTACAAATACAGTTTATATGATAAGGCTTTTGGTTTGATGGACTTGTTATTACAACCATGCAATCCATTTTGCAGAAATCAGTTTTGTATTGTGACACAGGCTGAACAGACCTTTCCTTTTTCATTTGTTAAACATTCCATTTAAATTTGCATATTTTGCAATTTGAATAAAGTTTACATGCCTACAGAAATCATGATACAACTCTGATTGATTCATTTATTAATTAATCACTATGATGTTTGTACTGACATACTCAAAGGCCTAAATGTATGTGAAACACAGGCAAATGAAATGTAATTAATGTATACATCTGACCAAAATAAAAACCAATCTTCTTTTGCAGCCAATATTATTCCAACTGTGACACTTGACAATACATTTATGATGCAATCGTGGCTAATGAATACCAAAGAAGGGTAGGTTTTAAGAGCTTATTACAACAGTTGGTATGCTTCCAAGGACTACTTGGTTTAGTTCATCAGTCATCATAAATATAAACACATTTAATCTTTCAAACACTCCAAATGTTATTTTTATTTACACATAAATGAAATCCAATACTTGAACACACATACGTTAAATACGTGTAACTTCAAGTGAAATTAGCTGAAGAGTTAAAAGGAAATACAGAATCGTTGTGTGTCTTTCGTTTCAAGCAAAAGTAAACTGTCAATATAATTAATTTGATACACATTCAGGAAAATGATAATTTTTTTCTTACTCTGGAATGGCCATGGAAAAGGAATTATTCATTTGTTAAAGAGAAAGCAAGAGCTTCTGTTATTAAATCATGAACAGAGATTCCAAAATTGTCCAGGAAAACCTACATGTACGTATACTCCATTACTTCTTTGGCTTAATGTATCTCTTGACCTCGGCATAAACCAAAAATATTCTAAATTGGATGCTTACAAAAAAACAAGGTACTGCCAATTCTTACACCTTCAAGACAGGCAGTGTTTCAAATTCATGTGTTTGTCAAAAAACTTCTATGTGATAGGAAAAGTTGGCAAGAAAGGACATGGATGACACAGACAAAACTTACCTTTCCTGAAATGTTTCCTAGTACATACATGTAATATTCAAAACCCAAAGAAGGATGACCATTTTTGCCCCAAGGATACCAACTGAAGAAAAATATACATGTACATGTACTTTGACAAATGACACATGTAGATACCATTGTCATCTTAAAGAAAATTACATTAAAGATACAATGTATTTCAACCTGCAAATGCATGTCTTAATCTATTTGGTCACAGAGGGTGCTTAAATTATTCATGAACAGTACAATGTGTACGTGTAAGTCTGTCACCTTTAAGGGCACTACTGTACGATGTACAAGTACTGCAATTGCACTCCTGACTTTATTCATAAAACATATTGTTTTGAAGTGGAGAAACGTATTCAGTAACTTGAAAACTAAGGAGTTACATAGATGTAAGAAGTAAAAAAATGTAGAAAATTCTAAACTTTACAAGAAGACAGTTTAATCATGCGGCAGTATCCAGATGTGTTTTATCAATGAGTCCTACACCTGCCACAATGTCTGTAGCCTGATATGTATAAGTGGAAATAAGATCATTATCAAGTCTGCAGGAGACATGAATGTGTGTGCATGTCAAGTAGCAAGAATGCATGTAAAAGAATGCAATGCATCAAGAGTTTGTACCCCGCACACTTTCGGTATTACAAATATTACATGTGCCAATACATACATGTAGTTACCAACATTCATGCCAGCTCCATCGAGAATTTAATGCCTCCAAAAAAAAGAGTTTTTAAGCATTTTTGTTTTCATGTAGTTTTGATATACGATAACATACCATACCCAATAAGTGAGCTAAAACTAACAGGACTTTTCATAAATCTAATATTTGACCAATTTCACTTATTAATCAAAAGTAGGGGCAGTGAATAGCCTCCTTTGCCTCTCTGCATTGTTTAATTCTCATTCAACCATTAAGATTCCATTTTGCAACTGACACACATTTGTACCTGCTTCAGCACACAGATTCCTCTCAGTATGTGACAGTTTTTCAAGGTGCTTTCTGGGATGCTCCATCTTCACAGCCACATTCCATAGCTTTCCTTTTTTTATATGTTGAGGAGTTTGTAGCATCACATTGTCTTTCATTTTTTAACTGCTCACTAAGATGACTACAGGAGGATTCGGGTGCATCTCCGCTTTTCCTCTTTTGTCCTCTTGACAAAACTATGACATCTGCTACCTCTTCATTTCCATGGCAACAAGTGGCTGTCTGCAAATCCTGTATCCTGTTAACTCCTGTTCTATCAGAGTAACCATGGTCATTAACATCTTGAGTTTCGTTCTGGTTTCCTGGGTTAGTAAACACTGTAGAGGTGTCTTGAGGAGAAACTCCAAGAGCTGTCATTTCCTGAGACGCAGTGGCAGTCTTGTCAGCTTTTTTTCTAGGTGACTTGTTAGTATGTTCTTTCAAATCAGCTCGTTTGGGAGTGGGAAAATTATTGACTGGTTGGTTTGGATTTGAAGAGGTACACCGCTTTTTTATCTCTTGATACACAAATGGCTGCTTTGTAACATAACAGCTCTGAGTGCTGGTGCTGAGGCTGCCTTTTATTCGAGTTGAAGACAGAAGTCCTGGCCAGAGAAACAATGACAGAAATCGTTTCTGAAGAACCTGATACATATCTGACTTCCGTAAGGTATCTAGACAGTCTTCAAGCAACTGAGACGAGACATTTAGTTGGGAAGTTTTATCTCCTGGACTGCTTGAGTACGATGGAATAGAGCTGTCAGATGATGTTAGCAGTGATGATACATCCGAGTCACTATCTTGGGTAATACTGCAATTTGGATCTAATCGCTGAGGGGTGGATGATTTTTTGGATGGACTCTTCTCTGCTCGTGCAGCATTTTGACCCTCCAGATAACCTCTGAAGCAAATTCTCCCTCCCTGCCTTTGCAGCTGCCTTTCAAATTTGGCAATGAAATGCTTACGTTGATTTTCAAGATTCGGACGGTCATGCAGCAGTGATGCTAAAGCTTGAAGCGCAGCAATATTTGGTGGAAGGAGCGGTATGTCCTTGGTGTGTTTCTTCCGCTGTAGTCGTTTTTTTCTTTTATTTCTCATTTTGCCAGGACTGGAACACCAAGATGGATCCAAGGATGTAGCTTGAAAACCTCCTGCGTGTTTCTTTCCAGATTTAATTTGCCCAGGTCTTTGTCCCTCAACTTCTTGTTCTACTCCATTTTCACACTGGCTTGACACTTTACTCACCTGTTTATTTTCAACTTCCTTGACAGAAGCTGAGAGTGGGCAAGATATACCTCCAACTTTACCCTCTTGGGAAGATTTGGACTTATCAAAGGTAAGAACTCTTTTGGATATGTCATCTTTTGACAATTCAACAAATGCTGCAGATTCTACAGAACCCGAGGAAGCTGAGACAGTTGGCTGTGGGCCGGAAGTTACTACCTGTGAGCTGACGGTCACTGTTTGTGGGACAGAGGTCACAATAGCGGTCACTCTTTGTAGTCCAATGATCGTTCTTTGTGAGCTTGTGATTACATCTTGTGGGCTAGAAGCTGTTCCTTGCTGGTTGATGGTCACTTCTTGTGGGTTGACAGTCACACCTTGTGGGTTGGTAGTTATACTTTGTGGGTTTGTGATTACACTTTGTGGGTTGATGGTCACACCTTGTGGGTTGGTAGTTACACTTAGTGGGTTGAAGATCACACCTTGTGGGTTGACAGTCACAACTTGTGGGCAAGAAGTTGCATTTTGTGTCCTGGCAGCCATTGCTTGAGGACAGGTGGTCACCATTTGGGAGTTTAAGATATCACTTTGTCGCCTGGTACTAGGGGTAACATGTTGAAGGATTGTTTGAGGGCACGTGGTTCCCTGTAAAACAGCAGCCACTCCTCGTGGGACATTAGTCAATCCTTGTTGATGAGTTGCCTTTATTTGAGGGCCACTGATCTGTGTTTGAGAGCCAAAGAATAATGTCGGAGGACTTGAGATCATTCCTTGTTGGGCATCAGCCAATCCTTGTGGATGAGGGGCCCGTGTCTGAGGGCCACTAATCAGTGTTTGCGGGCTAAGAAATAATGTCTGGGGACTTGAGATCACTCCTTGTGGGTTAGTCATCAATATATTGGGGCAGGTTGTCTTTCCTTGAGGTACAATCATTACTACAGGCTGTCTTGTCACTCCTTGATGTCTAGTGCTCAATGCCTGGAAGCCAGCCATTAGCCCTTGAGGGCCAAATGTGATGCCTTGTGTTCCAGGTATAAATGTTTGAAGCTGAGCAAGCATTCCTTGATTGCCATCTGTCACTCCTTGAGAATTAGCTGCCACTCTCTGGGGCCCAGTTATCTCTGTCTGAAGGCCAGCCCTCAATCTTTGAGGGTACTGAGTCACTCCTTGAGAGACAGCAATCATTGTTTGTTGGCCAACAAGCAAGTTTGGGGATCTAGCAGTCACTCCCTGAGAGTGAGTTATCGGAGTTTGTGGGTCCCCAATCAATCTTTGAGAACTTGCAGACATTCCTTCGAAACCAGTATTGGGACTTTGATGGCATACTGCTGGATTGGTTGGTGTCACGCCAAGCTGACTGCTGTTTGATACATGAAGGTTCCCTGTTACTCTAGATTCTTCCTGAGATTTCTGACTTTCGGCATTCTGTTTTTCTTTCTTGTCAGGTTTCCTGGACATCACAAGTTTTTGTCTAGCAAGTGCTGATAAGTAGTCCACATCAATATCAAACACCTGAACATAAAAGAACATGAAGTACGAATGATCAAACAGATGTACAGATAAATGATGAATACAAATGACAGATATTACAGGTAAACTACAGGTGGAATTGAGCTCAGAAACCTCCTTCACAAGTGTTGGTGTTTTTAATTCAGAGTCTATCAAATCTACTCTTTATTTATACCTCTTGGAGTAATCCAAACATTGCTCTCTGATCAGCCCGACACAGCTTCTCTTGTTTTGTACGTTCTTGTGCTGAAAGGCAAAATGTTTCAGTTGTAAAAAACTTAATTGTTCATATAATAACATCTTAATTTACCATCTGGCAATGAGATAAAAGTGTCAAACGTTGACGGTAATTCAACAGAGGGATACTTTTTGGGTATGTATAGCTGAATAGAGATTCATAAATACAAAGAAGAAAAATCAATAAGACAGCCTAAAGAAGTTGAAACCATGAATGACCAAATGGTAAAACTGTTAATTGTTTGACCATTCTTTTGTAATAGTGCACCAGTCAGAAAGATTTTCTGCCTACAGGTAATTCTTTTTTTTCAATATTAGAGATCAAAATCTCATTACAGCTGATCAAAAATGCTGGTTTCATGTTACCTCTGACACTATGTTTTGTGTGACGACCAGAGTTTCCATTACGACACAACCACATGGGATCCACTGCTTTGATGAGTTGATGATCAACTGGTGTCATTTGCTTGCGCCCTCTACGCCGCCTCAAATCAATTAATCTCACGCTGGTTTCCACATCAAATGTAGAGTTCTCTTGTTCTTTAAAGTTTGCCCGTTGCTGTGCCAACTGTTGTTCTTGTTTCTTTTGCTCCAATTGAGCAACAGATTGAGCAGCCAGTCTTGCAGTGTCTTCTTGGAGTCTTTTCAACCATCCTGTTAAGCCTCTAGGCCCTGATATACTTAAAGGATTGTCAACACGAGATGCTCTATCCTCATCATGCTTTTCACTGATCTTTTCAATTACTGCCTCAACCTCATCACTCATCTCCTCATCTCTAGGCAACCCCTCCTCTTCATCTTCTTCTCTTGATGTACAGGATTTTTGCTCTTTGCTGGCCATGTCTTTTACAGTTTTACGTCTTGGCCTTTGTCTCATGACACCATCATTTTTAGCTTCTCCTCTTCTCTTTGTGGTTGACTCTGATACAGATTTGCCCTTTTTCAGTGCCAAAGCTTTCTGTCTTGCTGTTAGGCAAGGAGGCTCACAGCTGGTATCAACTTGGTCATCGTCATCTTCTTCTTCATCTGTATCAAAGTCATTTAGTCTTGGTCTTTTCCTTCGTTTCCTCTTGGTATCTAGGCGCTTTTTCACAGTAGGCACTGGTTTAGCTTTTTGCTTTTTGCTTTCCTCTTCCATTTTCTATCAAAATGAGAGAAAAGATTGTGGATTTCTAATTGCAATGAGAAGAAAGGACCAATATTACTTCCATCCAAACAATGAAAATCACTTTCCAACAAGGTCACTACAAAACATCACATTGGCAAAATTCCAATACTTGAAGCATTTGTCAAAACGGCTCAAAATAACGACTGACGCTCCATACTCCACGAAAACGTACTTCCTTGTCAGTTACATTATAATTATACTCAAGGATACCCTCTTCAGTATACAGTATAAAAACCCCTAATTGGTTGAGAAGTGCCATGTTAGTGGGCAGTATTTATGTTGTTGGTTGCAATGCAACCATAACTCATGTATTTCATAGTTGTTCATGAACCAGCAATGTGCAGCTCCCATCAAAGGAGCCTCTGTTTCTCGGAATATCGTGCCCTCTCTTAGTACCCCTAGGGGTGGATATCTACTCTTAGTACCCCTAGGGGTGGATATCTACTCTTAGTACCCCTGGGGCCAATATCTACTCTTAGTACCCCTAGGGGCAAATATCTACTCTTAGTACCCCTAGGGGCGGATATCTACTCTTAGTACCCCTAGGGGCGGATATCTACTCTTAGTACCCCTAGGGGCAAATATCTACTCTTAGTACCCCTAGGGGCAAATATCTACTCTTAGTACCCCTAGGGGCAAATATCTACTCTTAGTTCCCCTAGGGGCAAATATCTACTCTTAGTACCCCTAGGGGCAAATATCTACTCTTAGTACCCCTAGGGGCAAATATCTACTCTTAGTACCCCTAGGGGCGGATATATACTCTTAGTACCCCTAGGGGCAAATATCTACTCTTAGAACCCTTAGGGGGGGATATCTACTCTTCCCTCTCACAGGATGCAGCTCTTTCTTTCACAATAGGAATTACCTCTTTCATCTCCAAGAAAGACAACAGATCAGGCAGAAATCTTCCACTGTAAACATCCTCCTCTTCAATTTTATGGTCACCTTCAGCATGAGTTGTAGATTTCCAGATAACGTACTGCTTGCACTGAACCAAATAAATAGTGAAGAACAATCATTTCTTATACTTGTGACATCCAGTCAGTTTGACTGACTTTTGGTAGTGTGTTGCTGAAAACAAAACTTACCTGATGCAGTAACCAAATCAACATACAATGGTACATTTAACATCCAGGGAAAGGTTTTTCTAAAGTAGTTCAAGGCTAAACTTGTCATTAAGTTGCAAAAAAGTACAAAGCTGTATTGCAATAAAACTGTTCTATTAAATTGAAACTCAGTTCAAAAATAAAACAAATAAACAAAGATAGAAAAGAGAATACAGTCTTACCACAACTTTGAAGCGGTGGAGAAGGTAAAATGGTGTTCGGTTCTTCTCTCCTGGCACCTTCAGAGCTTCTGCAATTTGAGACCATTTACCTACAGAAAAAAATTACAGTATAGTCACCTTTGTGGTGCACTTCGACTTTCACTTGACTTTCCTAGTGTTGCTAAACTTCCCCAATTCATTTGGTTAGATACTGGTATTACAACCTTCACAACACGTTGTTGGACCTTTGCAAACAATTTCAGCGTCATGAAATTTTGTCCAAAATTCAGAAGCGGTTAGGTTCAGAAATAAGACAAGAATTCAGCTGAGTGTTCCCTAACATGGGGCACTTGAAACAATTTCAGAAAATCCCCCCCAAAACAATTGAGAAATATTTTAAAGTTGATAAATTCTAATAAATTATTATTACCTCCACTTGCACACCTAAACACATCCTTGTAAGAAAATTATTTTCGTATTCTGGGGAGCATTTTAGGAGACTTAATTTGGCACTTAAAAAAAGAAAATTGGACAACCAATCCAAACTGAAACTTCGTAGGTAGTGGGTGGGTAAAAATCAAGATTGCTGGAGAAGAATATTGGGAGATTGATGAAATTTCACTTTCAAGGAAATCTGAGATACAGATATTGCACCAGCAAGGTACTAGAGGTGAAAAATCAAAAAGCGCCACATTAGGGGCTGTGCAATGATAAAAAAATATTGATTTACTTTGGCAACCACAAATCCTGACAAACAAAAACATTTACTGTACATCTGTGGAAAGACGTGCATCTGTAAACAAGTTTATTCTTTTCTTTTATCATGAGGTCCTTCCTACTTGGCAAATTACACGTACCTTGTTATACCAGGAACCTTGTCTTATCAGCAATGAAAACAAGGACTGAGACCTAAAGATTTCCTTGTTGTAAGCAGAATCTTGTATTAAGAGCACCCTTATTAATGAGGTTTGACTATAATTATGGGTAGTACAATTGATCTACAATCTCACCAACTCCAAATTCTTGTATTTTCTTGATGAATGCAACAGTTTCCTCATAATCCCATCTGCCAGTCTTGATGCTTGGATTGTCAATGTTTGCCCATCTACAAAGAGTAATCAAGCAAGCTACGAATATAGTCAACTCCACAATTTTCAATTTTCCCCCAGTCATGACAAGCCTTAAAAATGGATTAAAAACATGTTATTCAAATGTTACAAGCATCAAATCAATGAACTGGAACACTGAGATCTTCAGTATGGGAGACTAACAAATGTTTTTAAATTGTAGGAACTGTGAGAAAAGTCTTATTAAATTTACAGGAAGGATGTTTTAGAAACATGTTAAAAGGAAGAGAAAAGGGTGTGATGATTTTTTATTTTATTTTGAAATTTCTAGCTGTTTATCATAACGGGTCCTGCATTTTTAGAAATGTACAAAGACACAATGATTATTGTGGGGATCTAAGACATCGCTGGGGAAATTACATTTTCTAATACAATTGTTGCCACGGTGAGATCCCTGCCTGAGCATCGCAATAAAATCTAGATTACTCCAAGAGTGTATACTAATATCAAACAAATGCTAGTTAATATGCCACGTGTGACTATGGTCTTAAATATCACTGGGCTCAGGTCCAACCTCAAGGAAGACGAAATCTAATTAATCCTAGTTTCTGGATGGCGCTACCAAATGAGTTTGGCCAATCAGCCACACACCTGAATCTGATTTGATACTGTGTCCTTCCTGGAAATTCTTCTGCCAAACGAGACCAGTTCTTGGCTCCATAACGATTAACCAACTCAACCAATTTCTTAAGGGAAAAAAAGGAACAGGCAAAAGTCACAGTTTAGGGAAAAATAAATAAGACTTTCCTGATATTCTGTCTCATTCTTGTTTACCTTTTAAAGTAAACATTAATTTTTTTTAGTTTTCCTTGTCTCAGAGTCTTTAATAACACTAATCTCCCTAGGAAAACACTTCAACAATGCTAAATTCAATATTTCTCAACATAAAACAAAACCTCTAATATTCAAACAATACATGCCAATTTAATTTCTCACTATTTGTACCTTTTTCTCTTCATCACTAAATCTTCCTGACTTGATGGATGGATTAACAGTTTTCACCCATCGACGTGCAACCTGATGAGCTGCTTTACCCTCCATAAAGTAAGCCACTGGAAAAACAGCAAATTTACATTTCTATATTCACCACAGTTAACCAAGTTGTGAAAGTTAATGACACAATAAGAGATTCAAAAACTCTGAGAGTAGGCAATTCATGAAATAATTGATAAAGAACTAAAGGAGGGTCATATGTTCAAGAATGTTTCACATGTTCTTGTTAAGTAAGACAGCACTGTTAGATTAGTTATGGGCAAAATATAAAAAGAATATAAAAATATATATGATAGAAAAGTTTATACTCTACCTTTTGCATATGGAATGTGTTTTTTGCCAATTCTGAACCTTTGAACTAACTCAAGAAGCAGCTCATCATCTGCTTTGGTAAATATCCTGTGAAATAATATGAAAACCTTGAAAATTAAGGCATGGGATACTTCACAATCACAGTGCAACCATTAGTCACAGCATTAATTTCAATGCTTGGTTACTATCATCAGGCATCTAACTTTGACCAAAAAAATGACGAAATTCCAATCTTTACATTACTTTGTACAGTGCTTATTTTTTCAATTTTTCATGGCATTAGTGTGAAGTAAAACACAAGGAAATCAGCTGATCCGAGGAAACGTTGCATGCCTGTATTATCTTGTTACTTTTTGTGTATTTTGTATTTTTGTACACTTTTGATTACATTTTCATTGACTGTTTGCAAATTACCCCTCAAAGTTTGAAGTGACCTGACCCTAACCACGACTTGTCTATGCTACAACACAAAATGTTAATACATGCATCTTTTTGCTTACGGTTGAATGAAGGTTTTATCCAGCTGTTGGAACATCCACAAACACTGAAAAGCTGTCCTTCCTGTCTGTACAGCCAAGAAAACAAAAATTTAACCAACCAATGAAATATACAAATTACCCAAGAACATGACAATTACTTTGGGAATGTTACTGTAGCAAAAATAAAGAAACAGAATCGCAAATGCCCATTGTCCATCTTGTTCATTTAGATCAGCCAGCAGGAAAGCCCCAATAAAGAATATCCTTAAACAGTCAGGAACCTAAAACACTCGGTTCCCAAGGCCTTTGCTGCTAAATCCAACAGAGTCCAACGGTGACTCATTTTAGTTTACTGCTCAATCCAACAGAGTCCAACCGTGGAAGTTGCTGGGGACTTAAACAAAACAAGAGACTTAACTGCTTAATCCAACAGGATCCAACAGGATCCAACAGTGTCCAACCATGTCACACAGTGCAGTTGCCTGCTGAATCCAACAGGATGTAACTGCCCATTTTATTAGTTCTCCTGAATCTAACAGAGTCCAACTTGGCAGGACTTTACTTGTTTACTGAGCCTAACAGAAATCAACTGTCTCACAACTGTCTTTTACTATTTCTATACTATATCTTTTTTGTTTCTTTGTTTTACTTTACCTTTTCGTTTTCTTTTCTTGTTTTTGTTTGTCTTTTCTTTTTCTCTAACACTAACCCTAACCCTCTTTTTCTCTGTTTGCTGTTATTTCTTTTTTTACTTTTTCTTTGTTATCTTTTTCTTAGCTCTTTTTTTTCATTGTTTACTTGGTATGTGCTGCAATTTCTGTGACTGTGGTGGCTAGTGACAATGGAATTTCCTAAAGCACTCTCCACAGAGCCAGACATAACAGCTGCGGCATCCAAACTGTGTGGAGGGTGTGTTGCCTGCATCATTCTTCCTGCCAGTCTGTCTGCACCATTTGCACTGCCAGGCATGCTTCCCCTCCATTCGCTCTCATCTGTGGCTTAGGGTGCTTCCTGAAGGCAGACCTCTGCTGGTTCACTGGGGAGGGATGGATTGTTTGGCATTGCTGCTGATGAGACCAGTTGCTATTTCCATGATGAATTTTGAGTGTGTCATCGATGAAGGGTGACTGTCTTCTGCCTCCTCCAGCTCGTCTGTGCTGCTGGTTGTGTCAGCGATGGTACTCTGGATATGAGGGTAGTGGTGGCTGAAGCAGATCCAGGAGTTAACTTGGGCTACATCAATGAGGAAGTAGAGGAGCTTTTTCCACCACAGTTGTGACTTTTTCGAGCAGGTGTAGTAGGCTCTTAGCTGATTGCTTTGATCTACCCCTCCCATATGCTTTGTGTAATCAATGACCTGCTTGGGAGCTGTGATCATGGTACCCCTGCGGCTTCCAATCTCATCCTTCACCTTTCTTGTCAGTGTGTCTCTGCATTTGTATCGATAGCCTTGATGTGCAGTGCTCAGCAGGTAAATGATCTTGGAGTCTTTCCATATGGTAGCTGTGAGTCGGCCATTTTGAAGGGAATAAAATGTCCCCCTTGGCATCTTTCCTAGAGTTTTGATTTTCTATGAGAAATCGTCTAGCAGGTCGACACTGGAGGACTTGATAGCTCCTGTCAGATAAGTGTCACTGACAAGAAGGCGTCTGGCAATGGGCATGGATGTGTGGTGGCGATAGGTGTAGATGTGATGGAAGTTATGAAGATGTGGCTGGGATACTTTGGTGACAATGTCTATCATCTTGGCTGATTTGCGGGAGGAATGAGGATGAGTGATGAAGTTGGACAAGTAACCCGATGAGGCATCTGCCAAGGCATACAACTTGAAGCCTTTTCTGGTCGGGCATAAAGAACTTCTCCACCATTGCTTTGAACCCAGAATATTTCACCATAGCTTCATCGATGGATAGATGTTTCCCCAGGTTGAACTTGGTACGACAGGCTGCCAGAACAGCATCCCAAATTGGCTGGAGGCGGTACAGGGGATGATGGCGCATATGATGGTGCTGGTGTTTCTTATCTGGAAACATGTCTGGATTTTCATTGGGGTAGCTTTCCGGGTTGGTTGCAGGGTCAGAGCAGGTGAGGTATTTGCTGATGGTTTCAAATTGGTTACGTGTCATGATGGTAGAGATGAGCCTACTGAAGTATCCGGGTGAGGGGACCAATAATCTTGGTAACAGGGAACCTTCACCAAGCCCACCACAAGGTGGATCCCCAGCCAGGCCTTGATCTCTCCAGCCGTCATCAGGGCCGTTTTCCCTGCCTTCTGCAGAGAGGTGTTCGTCCATGCAGCGATCTGCGAGAAGAGGACTACAGGGAAAAACTGCAGGAAGTACTCCAAAGGTGTCCTCTTGCATGAGAAGTTTGGCCCTCGGGGTTTTGTAGACCTTTCTCTGTCGTGGCTGTCTTGCTCTCGGTCTCGATGTGGATGGCCCTGCTGCATTTGTGTCATGTTCGGTAGGGGCTGTGTCCTCCTGATTTTCCTCACCAGTGTCCACCTGTGAGCTACCCTCATCCCATGTGGTCTCCTCTAAAATACTGGCCACCTTTTCCTCCTCTTCCCCATATTCCTCCCGACACACTACGTTCTCCTCTTCCTCAATCTGTCTCAAGACCTCCTCCAAGTAGGCTTTTTCTTCACTTTCTGAAGTCTCCACTTCTGTCTGGTAATGTTTGTTGGACATTTGCACCCCCGCCTCCCTACAACTTCTCCGCAGACTTTCCTTGAGTGTCTGTCTCTCTTCTTCCCTTTTTCTTGCCAGGAAGGCAGGGTCCTTTTCCTTGGGAAAATTCCCCTTTCCTGTCTTGCTACCCTTCAGTTTCTTCTTTGCTGGTGGAGAGTCTGGCTCCTTTTCTTTTCTCTTTGTTGCAGAACCCATCATTTCTTGAATAAAAACTTCTCTCTCTTCCCCCCTCAAGCCAAACTGCAACTTTTGCGCTTCACGATGTGCCATGGTGGATTCCAAAGTCAAGACTGCCACAATTCTCAAAAAGTTTGGTGTTTTATACCTTTATTTCTAAAGCATATTCATTTCTATTGTGTAGAAAACAATACCAAAACCATTTTTTCAATTCACATTGTAATTACTCACCTGTAATACCTGAAAGAATAGTCATAACTTGATGCTTACCTGGCCACAAAATAGTACATCCCTCTGACAGCATGTAAATGAGAGCATTGTTTATACACTGGTCTCTTGTAATTAATGACTAACTAGCAGCTGTTTATGTTTGATTATTGATGGTCCCCAGCATACTTGTAACTAAAACAAGGCACAATAGGGAATCCAACAGGGCCCAACTGAATGCATCTTTCCATAGGTTGCCTGCTGAATCCCACCAGATCCAACTGTGTACACATTCAGTTACCTGCTGAATCCAACTGGATCCAACATGAAAATGTACAAGCCTTTACTACTGAATCCAACAGGCTCCATTGGCAGTGTGAAATGGTTGGAACCTGTTGGATTCAGCAGGGTTAGGCATGATCACTGCATCTCATACAGCAGCACCTCCAGTGAATGGGACCATTGATTGATGAGTTGTCAAAATGCTCGTGTTAAATAGATAAATAACAACACATTTGCTCTCTACAAGACTGGAAAAAGCCCTTGTCTTGATAACCAAAATCTTATACATGTAAACCCTAAGCTCTTATCAAAGATTTCCTCATTCCTCATAGACTGTACACACTTCGGTCAGGACTGACGAAATATGTTCATCTGAACCAGAATCCAATCCAATCTGAGCTTGTATTACTGAGTCATCAGTACACTTACATGTTAACTAGGCTACCAAAAATATGCCCCTTCCCCAACCTTTCCATATCCCTCAAAATCCATCATATTTTAGAGCGGGTTTCCAGGGACTAAGCAAGGTACAGCTTAGCGACTGATTATCTTTGAAAGTGAAGATTTCAGAACATCAGGGAGGTTGCTAGCAAAATGCCACAGATGTTTAGTTCAACGGAACAGAAATATCTGCAACTGTGGATACACCTATTCACTTACCTCTAGCTTCTCAGCTATCTGTTCCCAGTCTCTGTATTCATGCTCAGCAGCAACCTTAATCAAGTCTTTCTTCTGTGTTTCAGTCCATGGTTCATGATTGATGGATGGATGTAAATGATTCTGCCAATGAAGCCGACATTCTTCCCCTGTACGCTCACCATCCAACTGAGATTCAACAAGGATACTCTCAATTGGTAAAACAACAAAACATAGAGTCTTGACCCATTGATGCACTGGATATGGCTTGCATACATGTACCTTCATGGAATCAAAAAGGGGGCATTTGAACTAGGATTCTGTACCAAGCTTAACAACTGAAGGCAACAATTAATTGAACACCCACCTAAATTCCAGCAAGCTGAAAACACACAAACAGATGAGAAAGACTACACATTTCAAGAAAGACAAACTACACATTAATACTACGTAATAAAGGGGAAAAAAACATTTGTTCAAAGGGAAATACACTTGCACAATGTGATGTTAAGAGTTCTGACTTTAAACATAAATGCAGGGAGTAACTGTGAATATGATAACTTGATTTAAACTGAAGATAGTTTGAACTCACATCAACATTAGCAATAAACTCCCAGTCAGCATCTTGCAATCGATCTCCCAGCAGCTCGGAGTCAGGAACTTTCCTGGACAATATCATACATGAAGCAATTGGTTAATGTATGCCAAGGAAAAGACACAACTACCTCAGACAAGAGTGATGTTCCTTTTCATCAACAAGCCTGTTGGGAATACATAAGCTTTGAGACACAACTACCTCAGACAAGAGTGATGTTCCTTCTCATCAACAAGCCTTTTTGGGAATACATAAGCTTTGAGACACAACTACGTCAGACAAGAGTGATGTTCCTTCTCATCAACAAGCCTGTTAAGGATGCATAAGCTTTGAGACAACTACCTCAGACAAGAGTGATGTTCCTTCTCATCAACAAGCCTTTTTGGGAATACATAAGCTTTGAGACACAACTACCTCAGACAAGAGTGATGTTCCTTCTCATCAACAAGCCTTTTTGGGAATACATAAGCTTTGAGACACAACTACCTCAGACAAGAGTGATGTTCCTTCTCACCAATAAGCATGTCGGGGATGCATAAGCTTTGAGACAACTACCTCAGACAAGAGTGATGTTCCTTCTCATCAACAAGCCTGTTAAGGATGCATAAGCTTTGAGACACAATTACCTCAGACAAGAGTGATGTTCCTTCTCACCAATAAGCCTGTCGGGGATGCATAAGCTTTGAGACACAATTACCTCAGACAAGAGTGATGTTCCTTCTCACCAATAAGCATGTCGGGGATGCATAAGCTTTGAGACAACTACCTCAGACAAGAGTGATGTTCCTTCTCATCAACAAGCCTTTTTGGGAATACATAAGCTTTGAGACACAACTACGTCAGACAAGAGTGATGTTCCTTCTCACCAATAAGCCTGTTGGGGATGCATAAGCTTTGAGACAACTACCTCAGAGAAGAGTGATGTTCCTTCTCATCAACAAGCCTGTTAAGGATGCATAAGCTTTGAGACACAACTATCCCAGACAAGAGTGATGTTCCTTCTCATCAACAAGCCTTTTTGGGTTGCATAAGCTTTGAGACACAACTACCTCAGACAAGAGTGATGTTCCTTTTCATCAACAAGCCTGTTGAGGATGCATAAGCTTTGAGACACAACTACCTCAGACAAGAGTGATGTTCCTTTTCATCAACAAGCCTGTTGAGGATGCATAAGCTTTGAGACACAACTACCTCAGACAAGAGTGATGTTCCTTCTCACCAACAAGCCTGTTGGGAATGCATAAGCTTTGAGTTCTCCACCAATTGAGTACGTTAGTACCAGAACACTCTGTATAATCACATTAGGCACACCAGCAATTGTATTATTTACTCTCCCTTTCCTAGTAACTTTCTTCTGAAAATGCATTTTGTAGAGAAAAGAGGAACATATATGTAGATTGCATGTTTTAAGATATAAACAAAGTATATTTGGCGGGAAAACATTGCACAGGTGTTTTTTAGCACAGGCCATGCTGAGCACTTACAGCCAATTTCTTTGAAGTGTCTGGAAATTTTTCCAATCACTTTGTTTCTTCTTTGCCTATGAGGAGGCTTTTTTAGCCAGAGCATATACACCAACGATGTATTACATCAATAGTAAAATTGAAAATTCAGCATTAGATAATTGTGACATACATATCACAGTGTTTGTCCTGAAGATGGAAACTGGCTCAACAAATTCATATTGCTTACCATTCATTACATAGTTGTAGCATTACTCAGCTAGTTGGTTGGAAGCCATGTGGAATGAGCTTCACGAGTGGTGTGTTCCGATTGGTTAATTTAGCACCAGGCCAAGATATTCAGTAAATCACATTTAGTTTTACATGTTAGTTACTGTTCACCACAGCAGATTGCTTTAGTGAAGTCAGCAAAGAAGACGAACAGCCTGTAGTGGATAGCTGCCATATCTGCTGTAGCATGATCCAGTCTATGCTAACACATCTATTTGACCTTGATTATGAGATCACCTTGCTGGCATTTTTAACATGTTACCTACTCTATTTACTTACTCCATATCTGCCAATTTCTGCTTGATCTCTTTCATTTCTTCATAGACTTTCTCTAGATCCTTTGGGAGGCTCAATCGATCCATCTTTGCTTCTAGAACCTCTTGACGATTCAAGAGTGGCTGCATTTTTCGTTTGAGACCATCTGTCTTTATGCCTTCAATTAATTGTTTATTTTGCTGATTCTTCCCTGATTAGAAATAACAAATAGATTGACAAGCAAAAAACAAAAGAAAATATGTGATTACTTTACCATAAAGTAAATGTTGATAAAAACAACCATTTCACACAGGTTAGAATGATTTAGCAGTATAAGTTAATCACACCAGGTTCTGGTGAACCTCATCAAAACTTTTTCTTATTAAATTTTTCTTACACTTCGACCGTGGAACATCAAAGGGATTAGGCATGTTGGCTTCCTTCTTTTGTTTCGTTTCATCATTGTAAGGAGGTGTCTGTAACATAACAAAGAAACTGATCTCACAAAAAAGTCACATAAACAATGTGCTTGCGTATAATTCTTGAGTTTCCCAAGATTCAAACGTGCACTTAATTGAGGATTTCTCATAAAGTTTCAAATAAAATACATGAACTTCATTATTTTCTACAATACCCAGAGATGGCTAACTTCATCATTCAAATGGAAAATGATTCAGATCACTGACATTTCATCAAAAACACTTTGACTCAGTTCAAAGTTACTGTGAGTGGAACATGGAATAATATGATACATCTGTGTCCAAAATACGAGGGAAAGACATACATTAACAGAATAGTACACTGTATGTTGATATTCACACAAATTTAATGCACATAATGACTTACACGTAAAATGTATATATGTGCACAATTTTTGAATTCAGAATGGACTGTGATACTGAATCTTCTCCCTGTAGGAACACATTTCACGTACATGCACAATACTATGGACATGGTCATGATGGCGAGCCTATGTATACATACATACATATGCAATGTATGTAGCACAGACTATTACAATTGATTGGACAATCAGGATCAAGGTAATGATCGGGATCATGTTTGCTTGAAGAAAAACTGACAATCCACTTCCTCATTCACATGCTTTGAAGTACAAGACCAAATTACACACAATGAGTTCAAGGTCATTTTGACACTTTGACATTAGGACATATATAAACATTATGTCTATAAAAAAATTCCAGGTCCTAAAGATTTCCCCTAAGCCTAATATCTTCAGGGGCATCAACTCTCACCAGCTGATGTGGTAATTTCCATCTCATTGCATTAGGTTTGGATCCATACTGAGAATAAACTGTACCAAACAAAAGCTACTGGTATTATCTTAAAATGCATCCTCCTTCTTACCCTTCCACTGTTATCTTCAAAATAATTTCTGAAGAATCGTTGGATATTCAGGTCAATGTTCTTCTCTTCAATATCACTTGGATTAGCAGAAACTTTTGCCTTGGGGTAAAAATAACATCAACACATTAATGTTCAGGTACTGT
Organism: Acanthaster planci; assembly: GCF_054643075.1. Taxonomy (NCBI): domain Eukaryota; kingdom Metazoa; phylum Echinodermata; class Asteroidea; order Valvatida; family Acanthasteridae; genus Acanthaster; species Acanthaster planci. The sequence continues at coordinate 17,471,226 of NC_141787.1, read as the reverse complement.
CAACATAAAAGCTGACAAAATATTTTATAGTGCAGGCACCCCCCCCGCCCAAAAAAAAAACCATAAATTAAACACTTCTTAAAAAAAATGCTACCATCTGAAAGAGAGAGAAGTGCATGGTGTACATGTTTGCTCTTGCTGATTGAAACCACTTGCAAAAAAGATTCTGAAAAAATTCAAATTAATTCTGAAAGCTAGAGTCATCATGTTTACCTGTTCTGCTATATTTCTTGCAAGTTCTTCTCGTACTTTAATCAACAAGTCTTCTAGATTCCTTTGGCTTTCCTGATTAATCAATAACAACTGTTGGACAGAGCATTTCTCTGATGTCTCTGCAAAATCTGCATCCTCTTCACATGGCTTCTGGTTAACATTGATATCATTTGACTGTGACTCTTCTGAAATAAAAAATATTTTAGAGATTAGAAAAACAGGTCAATGAATACAAATGGATCGTAATATACAGGTATATACATTTCAAGGCCATGATCCAAATCATGGTTCACCATACACGTTGCCTTCCTACATGTAAATCACAACCCTATCCTCTTTCCCACATAACTGAACCCTCTTTAAATTCAATATGGGTCTACTGTCACCTATCCCTACAAGTACTGGCCTTATTGTTTCACCCCATGGTTTGGGGGATAACCATAGTAACTGTCACATGTCTAAATGCATTCACAACTATCTGAATGCCATTTTAGAGCATCAATTAGTCACAGCTATTGGAAGTTCAAAACTCATCAAGCATTCTGTTCTCTTTAAAAGAAGAAGGCCCTTGATAAGACATACCTGTAGGTCTTCAACTTTAATTAATACACACGTTTTGGATATGATGAAAGCTACATGTACCTGCCATTGCCTGGTAGACCTACATGTACATGCAGGCTCATGCCAGATACACACACTTGGTACTTAGTCCAAGTAACCTGGGCCTTATTCATACATGTACATGCCGGCTCATTCCAGATACACACACTTGGTACTTAGTCCAAGTAACTTGGGCCTTATTCATACATGTACATGCAGGCTCATGCCAGATACACACACTTGGTACTTAGTCCAAGTAACTTGGGCCTTATTCATACATGTACATGCAGGCTCATGCCAGATACACACACTTGGTACTTAGTCCAAGTAACTTGGGCCTTATTCATACATGTACATGCAGGCTCATGCCAGATACACACACTTGGTACTTAGTCCAAGTAACCTGGGCCTTATTCATACATGTACATGCAGGCTCATGCCAGATACACACACTTGGTACTTAGTCCAAGTAACTTGGGCCTTATTCATACATGTACGTGTTCATGTATAAAATATGTATTGCCTTTTTAAACATTAGGACATGACGTGGCAACAGTACACAGTACCACAAAAGCTAAGCAGATTTGCAGAGGTTGGTTTAATAAGGATGATTAATGACCCCAAAAATCTCTGATTTCACCCTCAAAATGTCCTCCAAAATAATATGCTACCCAATGGGTACAGACCACTAATCCAAGTGAGAATTTTTGGCCAGCTCATTAGCATTAAAAGTGCCCCACAGTCTCTTTTGGAAAAGAAGATTGTTTGGCCCCAAAAATGGTGAGACTGTGTAAATCCTTGCCAGGATCAACTCCCTGGGTCTTTAAGCTTTCATATGAGAGCAGAATGGCTAAAAACTACGGTTGAAAAAAGGTCCAAGTGCCCGAGAAAGTTGAGGGTTGGCACTTGAAAAATGGCTGCAATCAGACTACGGAAAATTCACTTTTTGGGGGGTGATTTTGTTTTGTGGGAATAATTAAAAATGTAACTGGTTAAACCCACAAAAAATTGAAAAGAAATTGAAAGATTAGTGACCAGACAAGTATTTCATATGTGTTTCAGAAATCTCAGGGATGTTGGCGTGCATGTTATGGGGCACTCAACAGTGCTGAGTTTACACTGTTTTCAATGGGGCTTGAATTAGTGGACTGTACCCCAAGGTGTAGGTAATTACATGTAGACTTCAAGGATTACACTCAAGGGCTCCCCTAGTGCTGTTGGCACAGGTCAATGGATGATAGCATGCAAGCAGCCAGCCTCTGTGTAGTACATGTACATATACATGTAGCTTAACCCTCAGCCTCTGCCTTTTTTGCTAGGCATCCTCCTCAATCCTTCCAAATTCTTCAATTATCCATGCAAATAAAAATTACATTCTGCCTCAATCCTTCAGAATCCTCCAATATTTCTTGAATATACTCCTGTGAGCGATGCCTCAATCATTCAGAATCCTCCAATATTTCTAGAATATATTCCTCTGAAGGATGCCTTAATACTTCAGAATCCTTCTATATTTCTAGAATATATTCCTCTGAGGGATGCCTCAATCCTTCAGAATCCTCCAATATTTCTTGAATATACTCCTCTGAGGGATGCCTCAATCCTTCAGAATCCTACAATATTTCTTGAATATACTCCTCTGAGGGATGCCTCAATCCTTCAGAATCCTTCTATATTTCTAGAATATACTCCTCTGAGGGATGCCTCAATCCTTCAGAATCCTCCAATATTTCTTGAATATACTCCTCTGAGGGATGCCTCAATCCTTCAGAATCCTCCAATATTTCTTGAATATACTCCTCTGAGGGATGCCTCAATTCTTCAGAATCCTCCAATATTTCTTGAATATACTCCTCTGAGGGATGCCTCAATCCTTCAGAATCCTCCAATATTTCTTGAATATACTCCTTTGAGGGATGCCTCAATCCTTCACAATCCTGCAATATTTCTAGAATATACTCCTCTGAGGGATGCCTCAATCCTTCAGAATCCTCCAATATTTCTTGAATATACTCCTCTGAGGGATGCCTCAATTCTTCAAATTCCTCCAGTAATTCCTGTCACTACAGTATGTTGAGGCAATGTGAATGGTATCCTATCCTAAAGTATTTTACATATAATGTAAGCATACATTTATGCATGGCTGAATATAAACAACACAAGGTCTAACCCTTACCCCAAACTTTGCCAGAATGAATCCTTTGCAATTACTGTTTTGCCTTTCTTCCTCAATCCTCTCATCCTAAACCTCTAGCTTACCGGTACTTTGGCTAGAATAGTAGAAACCCTCCAGACACATCAAATTGCATCATCTGTTAAAGTGGCTTGCCTGTACAGTGTAATAAGATCAAAGAGGTCAACTATTCCTATGGCCTAACAGCCTCGGAGTCTGTGGTTGCCAATCACCACAAGATCCAACAGTAGCATTCAGTGGGATTAGCTCCCATTGACTCCACATGGCTAGCTTGCGTGGCTGTTGTTGATTGCCTAGTGCCTTATTTAGTGCATCAGACTTTTTCATCTGATGCACTGCATCTAGAAGGGTTAGGACTAAAATCCTTGGGGGATTTGGAGGATTGAAGGTTAGGGGACAATATCTAGTGCATGTGATCATACATTATTAATGAGACAAAACAGTCTTGGGCACAAGGGAAACTATAGACACTCGTATAGATCAAGTTGGGTTTAACTGAACTGCTGTTTGAACACAGTAATTGCAACAGCAACATGCACTGTCAATATGGGAGTCTTTGGAATTTAACAAAACATTGCACTTTTCATGCAAACTGAAAGTACAACTGTAGATCTAAGTACCACTACCTCAAACATAATCCTCAAACTCTTTACCCTTGCATCTCTAGCGGCAAATCTAGTATGGGTGAAATCTGATGTTATTTTGAGATCCTTTATTAATCCATTGTACTTCCCTAATACATGTATATCTCTGCCCATTTGCTTGGATCCTACATGCTCATCAACAATCTATGTGTTAAAACGGTGATAAGTAAGGTCTAGCCATTATGTACATGTATAAATTTATTAATAAATTGTGACTAACATGATATGAATAATGACTAACACCCACCTGTTCAGGACATCAAGCCATCCTCCCAAAGTGAAATTTTGCAATGAGTTTGTTATGGTACACCAAAGATGAATTAACACCCAGGACGTCAATCATAATGTGCAAGTGGACACCTGTGCTACTTTCCAATAGGGTCCAAGTTAGTTACGCGTACTTAGTACTCGGACTATGCTAGTACATGTACATGTATTGCATGCAGTAGTGCTTGGTGTCAGTGGTGGTACACTAATGCCAGACTGCCATGACTTACCGTACATACTTCTAGAACTGTGAGGTTTTTACAAACCTTTAGATAGCAATGTTAAACAGTGCATAGGCCTAATTGAAGGTTTGCTATTTCAATCATATGGAATTTCTCTGCAGACATATTTATGCACTAAGATTTTACAAACCTTAACAAAACTCAAAGCAAGTGCTCAATGTTAACATATCAGTTGAAAGGTCACAACGCCAGTTTTACGACAACTTGACCAACACACAATCTAATACACGGACTGAGCAATAAGATACTACATGTACCAATGGGCTCTTCCAAAACTTGGGCAGCAGTGTAGATATGTCTTGACATGGAACAGCCGTCAAAGGGTCAAGTGACATAATGTTGAACGACCGTCTTTTAATCCTAACCCTACATAACACTACAAATTGCTAATTGTAGTAAAATGTAGTACTGAGCGCTGTCGCTTGTAAGAGGACATGACTTTATTGTTCTCTGAAGCCATAAGATACAATAGATAAGACAATGCACCATACAGTGCTGTGGCACTGTGACTGCTTGGCTTTATTGTTCTCTGTACGAGTAACAATGGAAGTAACCTAGCCAGCAGTAGTAATCTGTAGTGTTAGGTCCTTGGTCCTTCAGGCTCAGACTATTACTTGGTATTTTGTAGTACTGTGTAGTGTAGGCCAAACAATATGCTTGGCGGTTAGGGTTAAAGATGGTGACTGTAAGAGCAAGCCCATGAGATTGAATGGGTGAAGGCAAAAAGACTGGAAAATACCAGAACAACGTGAGTGAAATCATTCAATAACCGGCGCTAAGAAAGCGAAGAGGCTAAGGATCATTTCTGTGTTCAAAAAACATTGCGCCTACGATTATAATAAGAAGTTGCGCCAAACTTTTTCACTACGCAGACACACAAATTGTGTATACACATGTGTGGCTAAGGATGGAGTAGTAGCGAGAGTCCATACCACACTAGTGGGGTTAACTTTGTTATAGGCCTAGGCCTACATTGTAATAACGTTAAGCCTACATGTCATGATGTGGTTCTGGATGTGTAACTTAAAACCCTTTCAATTTCATGCCTTTCCAACCAAAATTACCAAGCCCACTTTACACTTTTTGGTGTTTATGACTCATGAATTATAATTAGGGAGGACTAGGTCTAGCCTACATGTACATGAATCATTGAAATTGACGTGTGTCGGAAAAAGACGGTTATACCCTTTCTTTTTAGTGTTAGGCAGGTGTGTCTTTTCCCGTCGTGCCTGTCATCAATCTCTAAACCAATGTCACTGTCGTCTCCTTCATCCTCATCATCTCCAAGGAGTTGATTTATTTGAAGAATATCTTGCTGTAATTGCTCCTCTTCTGCACCACTGTCATCATCCATTATTTATCAGGACAGGCCTAACGGACTCTTCTTCGTCTTCAAAATTTCATGCGACGTTTCCCGTGCGTTCCCGTTCGGTGAGAATTAACCTGGTACCTTTTATCACGTAAATTTAAAAATGTGTATGTGAGTGGGGCCGGGGAACCGTACTGTGTAGTGCGCCGCCAGTTGGCGGAGTAACATTCAACCATTCGGAGAAGAGGTTTAAAAGCAGAAACAGATCTAAACATGTACATGTAGCTTGCAAAAAGGATGGATAAGACGGGGATGTTTTGGATGGGCCCCATATTGTTTGGTCACAGCAGTATACAAATGCAGCATCGTTTGAGGGGAAATAGTGGACAGGAGGTGGAAAGTTCTTTAAACAAATAAACTCTTATTCATCAACTCTGCTCATGGAAAATGCGAGGACAGTACTAACGAAATTGAGTCCACTCTTCTGTCTTCGGTAAATAAACATGGACAATTAAATGACAAATATCCGTGTCATGATTTATTCACGAGTCAATTTCCAAATATAGAAGTAATCTGAATGCTTATAATATTATGCAACATAGTATTATGCAACATAATACTCCCATAATATGTGGCTCTCCTTTTTTTACTGGCTTGACTAAAGACTCCCCACAATTATGCTTCCTTTAAATTTAATTGAAGAAAATGACGTCTGGTCTTCTTATTGCTAACAGTCGTGCTGTGGATTTCTATATTTATTTATAGATTTGCAAGCACTTTTTTTCTTCAATTTCTAGTTGCACACTACAACCACGTTTTCGAAATAATGCGGTAAATTTTCCTCACAAAATATTAATAACACAAGTTGCTGGACTTCTTTCCACTATTAAAATCCATGCCATGAACCTGTGCTGCTTCCTGTATTGCCTTCCCCTGTACCATGGATCAAACTTATACAAGTACATGTATCTGACATGTTTGTCAGATTGATTTATTTCTTGCGGCGTGCCCTGGCTCGTTTCTTGGTTTTCTTCTGATCCATCAGCACCTGTCCCTGATGTTTGATGTCAGCATTGGTCATCATGTCTTCATTATCCTGACTGTCATATCCAAAGTCATCTACACGATTGAAAATAACTATATCTTAAATCAATGTCTACAACCGGTTAAATTCACTCGAGATAGACTACACTTTGTAAGCAACTTACATTCCTTGTTATTGATCTTCTTTTTAAACGCTTCTTAAGAGCATACACCGAAGTCTTTTCAACAATGAAGACAGGGAAGAAGTAACAGTTTTCAGCTCTTGATTATTTTATGTACTTAAAAAAAAAGTCTTAACAAGAACTGCACTTTAGGGGAGTGACAATCGGTAGATACTCTAATGGAAATAGTTTTTTTTTAATGAATCAAGACAGTCATTAGATGAATAAACTATACCTGAGTCGTTTGAATCGGGCTCATCCAAACGAACTCGTAGGTTTTCAGCCTTCTGTGTATTCTCCATGAATTCTTGAAACTGAAATAACGCAAATGAGAAATGCTTAGAAACTTATTATCACACCTTCAAAGCCTAATCTGTCTTGGGTAACTTTTTTACAGGTTTTATCACCAACTGTGGTCGAAGTTCGTGCAAGATTTTTGGCGTCATGACTGTCGCCTTGGTTATTATTTATTTATTTATTTTATTTATTTATTTTATTTATTTATTTTTTGTGTGTGTTGTTTCGTTTTGTTTTAGTTTTTCCCATTTAAGCAATGTATTTACCTCGGTACTGTTCATGACTTTCTTGAATGACGCACTATCTCGGACATTTGCTTGTGTCATCAGTTTCTGAAGTTTGTTTTCGCATATTTGTAGTTGGTCAAGATAATCACCCAGGTTGGCATTGTTGCGCATCGGCTGAAGGATGTAATGGAACAATCAATGTTAAAGCAAAGTGCATTAAAATTCTGGTGATGCTTTTTAATCTTTTAACTGGTAATTATTCAGGATTTCCACATAAAAAGAATACCGAGATAAAAATTACTGAAATAACAAAACTACTTTATATATAGGAAAGAGAAATATATCTCTAGAAAGGGCAGCATGCCCTCTTTGCAATCGGCCCTTTCTAGAGATTTTTTTCTCTTTCCCATAAAAAAGTAGTTTTGCTATTACAATAATTTTTATCTCGGTATACTTTTTATGTGGACACGCTGTACATTAAAAGATTGAAAAATACCTATTAAAGTAATACGTTTTAAAAAGGAAAATGAACTTACTGGTTTGAGTTTGATATCCTTGAGGGTTTCATAGACATGATGTATTCCATTCTTCACGTCAGTCAGTACCATGTTGTTCTTGTGCACGCTGTTACGTAGTAAGTCTCGTCTTTGTTCCGTCTTATTTAGATGTTCCTGCATTCTCTCAAGAAGCTGCTGGCCTCTATATTATCAGGACAAAAAGAACGCAATAGAAGATAGACTGATACAATTTGCAAATTGCAGACAAAGACTTTTACAAAGAGACGAACAACTCACTGAGACATCTTGCTCTCGCCGCTGTATTTCATCGCTTCATATTGCTGGGTCAGTTGACGTTTCTGCTCAGTCAGCCATTTTCGTTGTTTCTCCACGGTTTGTTTTTGAGCCAAGAGGTGCTCGTACGTGCCTCCCTGGTTCATAAAGCGCGCTTCTATTTCCTGTAGAGAGAATCGTTGTAAAATCAAGATAGAAATGATATAAGGCAGGAATTTTAGGAGACAGTTGAAGTTGTTAAGTTTTCCAGATAGAAATGTTCACCTCGATGTTGG